>NC_084666.1:15112307-15412557 GCF_028389875.1 Rhea pennata | reverse complement strand
AACTAGCAAAACTCCCTTGAAGACAGTGGATCAGAATAGAGCAATCCATGAAATGAGTATGTGTGCATATCCATTAAACTGAGGATATGCTGTCTAGTCTTTCCACTGAATGTCCTGAGTTTGATGGTTTTCAAAGCCAAAGTACTCATTTTTAATACAGGATATTGAGAACATGTTGTATGACAGCTTTGTTTTTCTGACTACCGGTCCATTTCTACTCATCTCATTCATGCAAATTGCTCCATTAAGTTCAGTAGGTCTATTAGCACAATTATTGTGAGCAAGCTTTAGTTTCAACACTAAATGGCTCTGCAGCAAAACTAGACTTTTGTAGTCATGGAACAGGAAATGGTTCTGTGCAAATATTTACCAATGCTAGAAACTATGAATTTCACATTTACAATTACACTAATGTCTGCCTAGGATAGAATGAATCATGTCTTTTCCTAACAGAATGATTTAATTTATAAATATTTGTTATAAAAGCAGGACACACTATGTAAGGCAGCAAGGAAATAATTTCATCTCTTCAATTAGAAGAAGTACTCTAATTGACTTTTGACCTTGATGGTCCTATAAGGACTAGCAGAAATTCCCTTACCCACTTTAAGCTATGCCTGTTGTGGAATGTTTAAATAAGGCTGTAATTCACAGAAACGCTTCCCCTTGTTAAAGTGTCAATAAAGTTCATATTGTTTAAGGAAACTCTTGGTAGAAGGTCTTGTTTTTCAACTCTGAATATTTCTTCTTTCAAAAAAAAAAAAAAAATCCTGTCTCTCCCTTAATTTTTCATCTTTTCTTCAATGTTCTGTGTAAATCAAAATTGTATCTGGCTGTCTGGGATATTTTTTTGTGTGTGTATGTGTACATGCACATGCATTGCAGATCAAATCATCATACCATGGGCTGGCTTTCTTGAGGGATGTGACCTGGAGTTTACCCTATCACTACTGTTTGGGGTTGCAGATGGATTTTTTTCAATGACTTCTGGTTATTTCATCCCAATTTTGTGGCCATGTTACAGTAATTTATATATAAAAAAAATGTGTATTTTCATTCTGCTTTCATATTTATTCAAATTTTAGTTTCGATTCAGAAAAAGCTACAATGAAGACAAGGATAGATGAATGAGAAAAGAGTTATAATGTATGTGGCACAATAATAGCAGACTGAGAACTAAACTTATCTAACTGCATAGACAGAGTTTTGACTGGTAATCGATCCCATGATGTTACCCCACGGGTATTTTTTCTACTGATTTGACTAGTGTGAAGAAGACACACTCATGTTTGTTTGCTACTTTTTACAAACTGACAACTGCCATAAGCCAGGTGGCCTGTTTTCAGTGGGTGCCGGCCAAGCTGGGAGATCCAGAGTGGCTACATTCCTCTTCACACATACATCCTCACCTCAGAAAAAGTAGATGTGAGGTGACAAAGGAAAAAGGACAAAGGTCTGCTACATTACATTTAGATGTCTGTGTAGATGATCAGAATAATATTTATTGCTATCTTGATACTGTTCTTTCTAGAAATCAAGCTCAGCAATGGTAAACTCTGCTGCCCTTGCCTCAGTTGTGGAAATAAAGTTTCCATATAGTTAGTGTTGCTCTGTAATCCCAGCATCTGGCAGACTAAGGAAATGGAAAGAATCCAAATCAAGGATCTTGTTGGGATCTAGGGTAGCCAGGACACTCTGAGAGATGTGAGTGTTTCTGAGGAACTGAGCAAATTCTTCCCCTCGTGTGTGCCACCTGAGACATGTTTCGAGTTGTGTAGATTGGAAATGTGAGGAGGAAAATCACTAACACATTTAAATCCAAACTGAAGAGAAAGGTAACAGCAAATATATTAATTGGGTTGGGAAATCAGATGAAGAAAGGAAAGAATCACATGCCATAAGTGAGAATCTGTTACAGGAAAATGTGGATACACTGGTGAAATTAGCTGAAGAAAGGAACTTAATAAAAAATCAAGAAGTTACCCCATCAGATCAATTGTGCACAAGCAAGCAGCCATCTCAGGAAGTAACTACATTACTATGAGATCGAATATATTATCTCTATGTAAAATGTTGCAGAATTAGCCCACATTTCCTTTTCTTCAAGAGATTGTGACATATTCTTACAATTCATTTTTCTCGTGGGGCAGTTGGGTTTCCTAAAAGAGCCAATTTTCATGTCCATGCATGAGATTAACATTTCATTCCATTAGCTCACCCACATTTGCACATTGTTTGTTTTTGTACATTTTTATTTCAGCCCAGCATGAATTTCAAAAGAAAAACAATCTTTTTTTTTTTTTTTTTTTTTTTTTTGTGTGTGTGTGTGTGTGTGTGTGTGTGTGTGGCTGCACTTCTTTGTCTAGCTTCATATTTCTGGCTGAAACTATGGATGCACGTCCATGCAATCAGTTCAGGTGTCATATATGAAAAATTTAGGAAACAAGCTTGCAGCTAAATTGAGACAATGAATGTATGGAACAGAGTACAATTCAATCAGTTCTTTGAGCTGGGTGCAGTAAATTGACTATGAAAATGTATAGCTATAACTAGATGTGGAAGTTTGAGGCAGAGGCCTGGGCAGAGGCAAAAACAGAGATAGGAAACTCTTGATTAGCCGTGCTTTCATTAATAATACAAAATATTATCAAAAGATTTTGGGGGCCTGCATGTTAAAAACTGTTACAGTGGCAAGTATGAAGTCTGTGCTTTTTATTCGTGAAAATAAAATACAGTAAACCTCTCTTCCTGCTGTGTTTCTTGCCTGCGGGATGGAGGAGTTGTTTGGAACACAGGTTCATTTCTGCCTGCCTGGTTTGTCTGAGTCAGACAAGTGAGAGAAACACTCAGAGCAAAGCAAGATCTCCAGGTACCAATGTTTTTGAAAACTTTCTGTTCTAGTTGGCTAAAATCACTACTGAGCAACAGTATCTGCTGCAAATGAGAAAACTATGGTCAACCTGTGAGCAGTTCCTGATCTGCTATCCAAAAAGCAAGAAACTTGTTCCCTAGTTGGTAAGTCTGGAATCAATACAAATTTTTATTATGTCATGTTAAAAAACAGTTAACCTGCTCTCATTCTAACTAGGGCAAAAATACACTCTCAGGTTTTGACAACTCACTGTTTTTGTTTGTTTTGATTTTATCTGTTCATGGCAAGTGTAACGGAGGCTTCTAAACCAGAGTATCAGTGGTATGACATTATAATTATCATGTCATATTCATTTCATAAGCAATACCTCTTTACTGTTTTTTTTTCCTAACAAAACGGAAACATTCCTGGACTTGCTTTCTCATCTGGCAAACATGAAGAAATGCTCTCGTTTTCAAACTTTCCTCACTGTTACTTAAGGGGCAGCAGTAAATGCATGTCCAAAACACTTTACTGCTGTAAAGTCTTTCTGCACTTTAACTTTCCTCAGTATGACAAAATAAGAGGATATCTTTATGTTTAGTAAGTCTCCTTTTCCTGTGTACTTTAACTTATTTTTCAGCCGTTTCAAAATGACTGTGCGGCACTCTATACATTGTAAAAACAGTAAAAAAAAAAAAAAAAGCCTCTAGAAATGCTGGTCATGTCTAAAGTGAGAATAATTGGCCCTGACAGAGAGGAAAGTAGTAATCGGAATGAGACTTGTTTAAATAACAGTTTAAATTTTCTTTCCTTACTTTTCCGATTATATGCTCTATAAAGCAGGATTTTTTTGCCTTGGGTGTTTCACAGAGTCGTTTCTGTATGCAGCATAGCCAGTAGTATAACACAAGTAGTAAGCCCAGCTATAATTTGTATTAGACTTTGAGTTTGGCTCCCTAACATATAAATACACCATTCAATTGATATTAACACTGTATCATCAAAATATTTAGCAGTCTGAAACAGCACTGGCTAGTTGCATCCTCTGATTCTATTACGTTAGCATCATTTCTTTACTCCGAATGATTAAAGAGAAAATCAGATGCAACACTGCAACACCAGCAGAAAAAACATGCTTAAAAACTTGAGGTATGAATCCACTTCGCATTCTGCTGAGCACTCTCCTCACTGTGGCCAAGGAAGAGTAAAGTTACTATGTTTTCTAGCCCTTCCCCTATGTAATTTGTGCTGTTCTTAAACATTGCTTTGCTCAGAGCTGTGCAGAGCAGGTGCTTTAAAAAGCTTTGGTATATGTCAAAGCTTAGTACTGTAACATGACTGAGATTATTTTTCTGTCGAGTACATCTGTCTCCAGAAGTAGATGCAGTCCCCATCTAACCATTAGTGGGGGTCTAGGTGACTCCCTGACCACCTCTGCCTTCATTCAAAAATATTTGTGGCAGATATAAATCAAGACAAGGATTGACTTGAGAATCTGGAAGGATCAAGTGGCATTTTTGATGGAACAAATAAAAACTATATGTGTCGTGATCTGCAAAAGGATATGTGAAATATGTTGTATAAGCCTGGTAGTTTCCTACTGTAACTTTTACTGGCACTGTCACAACAAATAGGCCCTGCTTACCTCTGCTGGAACTAACCCAGCTTTGTAAGGGATGAGGGATCACTTGTCCTGACAGCCTTTGATGTTTGGCTTCTGAACTTTTAGCTAAAACTTTCAAAGTAACTTAAATCATCTCAATATGGAATTTTTTGAAAAGGAAACTAAGTCATAGGTGAAATTTGGCTCCAATAATGTAAGTGATAAACTTCTACTGACTTCAATAATAAAGAACTTCTTAATTCTACTAAAGCAGTTGCTGCTCCTTAGCCCTTTTGAAAAGTAGTCCTAGAGTGTCCTAGAGTAATTCAGGACTTGGAAGCAGTTTGCTTCTTGATGCTGCCTCAACTCTAAAATGGAGAGCAATAATTATAATTGTTGATGATTTATGAAGGACCATTTTCCATTTGTGTGAGTTCCACCGTTAAAGTCTGAACTCTTAACAGGCTTATCTCTATACAGTATCAAACTACCTGGGAGTTTGATAATACAGAGATAATTAGATGAGGTCAGGTTGTTTAATACAGAGTCCAACAGTATGTATATATTGCTCTGTCCACTTTTTACATTGTACATGAGATTACATCATCTGTTAGTAAGTTGGTGCCCATTTGCCTGATTTTTTAAAAATTTTCCAAAGTTATTAAGTGTTTTTTTTTAATATTGAGTTACCTAAAAAGTAGTTATATATAGGAAATCCTAACATGTGTGTGAATACATGTGTTAGAAGACGGGGATTGTGTGGAAATTTCCAACTTTTCAGTAGCAAAATGAAAATAGAAGATGCTGCTGCCCTCCATAATTTCCTTTCCATTTCCATGTCTGTTAAGATGTATTAATAACATGTCTTGCAAGAGTTTTAGCTTGGCTGCTCCTGTCTTTTCCCATTGACAAATCAGGGCTCTCCAACAGAACTACAACTCCCACAATACCCCAAGGCTTTTCATTCTCACCAAGCTGCATCTCTCCAGGCTCTCTACCCCTGTCCCTCCACCGCTCCTGCAGCTGATGGGGAAGGCCAACCAGTAGAGTACGACTGGCGCAAGAAGCACTCAAATCATAATTACTGTGAACATCACCCTCTCAAGAGGATCCTGGATTCGTCCATTAATTTTTCACAAGAAACAGCTACACGGCGGGTAGTAGTCTGTGATCCCTCTCAGAGGTTTAAATAAGTTTGAAAGCTGAAGAGCATTGATGCACGAGGTCAAAACTGGAGTTGTGTTTGTATGGTTCCAATCTGGGTTAAATATGCCTGGCCCTTCTATATTACAGATCAAGAGTTCAAGTATAAAATGACACTATGTTTTAAATGGGTAGTTTCAGTGTAAGCAGCAGCTGCAAGTGCAAAAGGCAATGATATTGCCATCACACCCCTAACAGTCAAAACTGTTTGGAAATCTCATTTGTTTTTCATTAGTTACCGCAACAGTTTGAATAAAATCCTGTTCAATCTCAGCAAAGAGTACTTTGGAAATGTTAGTCTGTTATTCTTTAAACAAAGTTCAACAGCTATTAACAGAGTACTTGTTTATGATCTTCTATAAATATTATGTTTCTGTACTTCTTTGAAAATGTGGACATTTTAATTTCATTTTTATTTTAGTAAAAACTGTAAAATTATGACTCACCAGCTGCAGAGTGCCAAGACAGGATATTTCCCAATATATGGGGCAAACAACATTTTTATGTATTTTTGTTACCTATCGTATAAAACCCAGCTTATTTTTATAAATGGCTCCATAGGCCTGCACCATAAAAGTTGCATATAATTTTATCCCAGTTTTTAGGGGTTTTGGTGCCCATTACCTAGGAAATATAAACTCTCATGTTCCTGAGCAAAGTAGATGTTTCAGTGATCAGTGAAACCCACTCATTTTCATGCACAAGTGGCCACCTTTCTTTTAGTCAGCCAAGATCGCACAACCAGAAGAGAAAGTTAAACGAGATTAAAAAAAGGGAGTACATGGTGCTATGAGGTTTCAATACAACAACTTAAAAGGAAGTTGCAAAATTAGCAAGGAGCAAGTGGTGGTAATATTTTTCTTACTCCTTGAGTATCTATTTTGGTGGCATAACCACACAGATATCACCACTTACCTGTAAATCATCCAGACAAATTCATGCCTTAAGAGGGGTTCAAGCTTCATTACATTACAATGTTTATAAAGCTTGATGTAATAATGCTTATGGTGCATAATGCACCTCTGGAGCATTGAACATACTTTACCAGAAGGAATTATACTGAGCTATTTCTATAATTGATATGGGGATTTTAATGGACAATTTAATCCCCAAATGTGTATTTCATAACGGCTTAACCCTCTCTCTTACAACTACTGCTATTAAAGGTTTAGATTTAAATGCAAATAGAGGTGTAGCACTGATTTTCCTTTTTCACGTCTATCTAAAGCTTTCAGTGGTTTTTCTCAAAACTGAGACAAAACTAGATGTAGATTTTATGGTTTATGACCCAGTACCGCATTCAAGCTTCACATCACACTTTTGCTTTTATTATTACTTGGACTATTATCCAACTGGCATAGGCCAATACCAAACAGTATGTTATACAATATGGACTTTAGATAGTTCTTCACATCTGATAGTTCTTGGCTGAGTCAAAATTGTGGGAAGGTGTAGTGCTCATGCTCATCATGCCTTGGATATTGGTGTATTTTGTGATCCTTAGGAAGAGAGCAGGGTTCACAAAACCCATCCCAGTGAAGTCTTAGTTTCCTCAGGAAGGAAAGCTGAATTTGTGCAGAGGAAGAGAGTCATCCTATCAGGTCTCTGAGTGATGCGTTATTGAAGGTATTGAAGGAATATTTTGTAGTACTTCACAACTAGATGTGACCATTGTTAATTCAGTTGTGGTGGTAATTTCATTATTAACCTAGGCTAAATCCACATCTCTAAAATGAAAAAAATGGGCAAGCAGGATTTTGTTCAGAAGAATAAGCAATCTTGTTTCCAACCTGTTTCCAAGTAATGTCAAGGCACAATATGAAACTGAAGAATCTCAAATCTAACTTGAGTAGAATTGAGTAGAAGGCACACAAAATCCCTAGGAAGCTTTTTCTTAAATGCAAAGAGCCTGAGGAATAACAGGAAAAGCTGTAAGAGTGGTAAACAAACTCAGATGAGTGCAGGGTAAGTAACTAAGAAGCAAAACTTAAATAAGGAATTTGTCTTTGGAGATAAAAAGGAGGTTTACTTTAAAAGCTGAATGACTTTTTGTTATCTTCTATATGGATATCTATTGATGGCTGTGTCCCTAAAGAGCCAAGGTTTAAGGAAAGTGAGACATTCAAATACAGTAGCATGTGCAACATCAGCATGTGTTGTAGAACAGAAATCCACCTTTAACTAGCAATTAGCAGTGGCCAATGAGATGCAAAGAGTGATTTGGAAATTTACCTTGGGCATTAGCCAAAGGGAACTGAGCCAAAGGAACGTAGGATAACTGTTGAAGGCTCACAGTTAAAAAGAGCTAGTATCTGATCAAAGGAATGTGTGAACTAGGAAAACGTTAGGAGCTTGAACAGGCTTAGCAAGACAAAAGAGAGTTGGATTAGACATGATAGCCTGATAGTAAGTCACAAGAAGTGTATGGGAGGAGAGACTAAAACCACCATTACTAGAAATCAACCAGAAATAGCAAATGATCTAAAAAGCGAGAGTTCAAGATGAGATGCTCATATTTATGCCGAGGGATTGTAGCTGCATGAAGTGAGAGATGGCTGTCAATAACAGAAGTACAAATGTTCAAGTGCTGGTTGAAGACAATGGAAAAGATCATATAACTGGCAAAATTCAGTGGGGCAGTTGAAAGCTGGAGCCATCTGTCAGCCAGACTCTGAGAAGACATAGGAATATTGAAAGAGTCCCAGGAACATGACAGGAGGAGTAAGAAGAGCATCTCGTACTCTGTGTCACTAGGCCACTTCTGAAGGAGATAGAGTGTGTGTCATATAGAGATGATAGCAAGGCATCAGTCATAGAAACAGAACCATTCGAGTGGGAAGGAGCCTTGAGAAATCACTAGTGCAACCTCCTGCTCAAAGCAGGGTCGGCTGTGAGATCCAACCAGGTTGCTCAGGACTTTATCAGATGAGTCCTGAAAACGTCCAAGGCAAACCACGTTCACTTCATCTCACATGTATTACAATAAACTGGAAGTTAATTTACTTCTGAGATAAAAATAATTTTTCTACTCATTTTAAGTATACAGTATTCACCTAAATCTATTAGATCTGTCATAAACTATCTTTTTCAAACAGCTACAGAGCATTGCTATATCTGGCAGCCCCTCTCGGATGACACTGGGTTATCATTTTGCAAGCCGGATACGATGGAATGATTGGTTTTGTGAAATACACAAGGTATAATTCTATTTTTTTTTTTCCTTTTGCTTAGATTAAAAAAACAGGATGTGAAAGGAATGAAGTTCAGACACAAGCAAAACAAAATTAAAAAACCTCTTTGCAGTTCATGAGGTGACCATTCACAGGCTCTCTGTAATTTATGGTTATTCCACAGTACTGTATAAGATTAGTTCAAGTTACATTAAGCTCTAGTGCTTGACTCTCACTCTGGATAATCTGACAGCCAGCTCTGGAACTAATCTTGGTGTGCTAACAAATGAAATATGTTTTTTCTTTCTCCCATTTTTTTCTGTTGGGTTAAGTTACAGTGTTGTCTTTTAAATAATGCTCAAAATTATTTCCTGGGCATATGATGTTACTGAAGTTTTCAACAGGCTTTTTCCCAGTTGTAGGCTTTTTTTTCTTTTTGGTTTCACTTTATATATTACATACTCCTGTAGGAGTCTTACACATTTTAAAGCCCAATATCAAAACAAGATTCAAACTAGTGGGAGCATGTAAAAATCTGTTCACAATTAACTTGCTGAATCCAAAACTTGATTTTGATTCAGATTGTTTGTACTTGTTATTCAGATTTCAGGCAACTGCAGAAGTCAGGTTAGGTGAAACTCTCTGTGCATTAGGAATGAGAGGAAAACATAAGCACCATTTAAAATTATTCAGAACTATTGAATGGATTAAATTTTGGCAGCAATTGCATTTATACTGGACAAATTTATAAAGGTTAACCATGTCCAATCAAGGAACAGAACGGTGTCTTGTGATTCAAAGCACTAATCACAAAACACAAAAAGCAAATGTCTCATATAAAACAACAACAAAAAAAAAACAATCCATAGCTCAAACAAGATGTGGAAAACTACCACTTGAACACAGAATTTATAAATCAAGGAGTAAAATTACAAGCAAAGATTGTCTAATAGTTTAAATATTAACATCCATCTTTCAGGTATCATTGCTATGAAAAAACTCCCACTCAACTGCCCTTATTCTTCAGAAGCTGAAATTTTTGTTAGTAAGAAGCCCTGATTCTTGCATTTCCGAAGGACTTGTGCAGAATCACCTACATCTTGAAAGTGGAAAGCTGCTTGATTTCTATCTTAAGCATATGCTCTGCTAGGGTTAGTAATATTTTTTCTTGCCTTTCTTGTCATGGGGCCAAATTTAATAGATACAGTGAGTAGCTCCTCTCAGCTTGATGGCTGCTGAGGCACTTAATTCTTTATGTGCACTGTACAAGGGAGTCTAAATGAGATTATTAGGTGGCTGGGTACCTGACACTTTGCTACAAATCTCAGTATCCCTCTGTCTAAATCTCTTTTCTCAAGGTAGCATTTTATTTTTGAGCTTGCTTTTGTGAATTACTTTAAAATCCTGCTGTATGTTTCTATATAAGTAAATTCCAAACAATCCACATATGGTAGACCTTCTCTTGTTTTTACTTTTCAACTTAATATTTACTGAATACTTGCGATATATGTGGTTTAAGAGATTTTTTTTCTATGTGGCATAGTTTAAGCAGTGATGGTAGTTTTCAAGTTATTTGAGAAGGATATTCTGTTTGATCGTTAACATCTGTTTGTTCTCCAGCTGTGCAGCTGCAGTCATCCAGAAACTCTGATTCCAATCATCTCCTTTTTACAGACAACAATTAAAGTCAAGAATCAGAAAGTGTAATGAGGAAATACAGTTTGCTTGGAGGAGATATTACGTCTTCTAAAAAGAAGTCTTTTTCCAAGACTGAGATAAATCTTGTGATCATTCTAGCAAGTGGCCTGCCCCTTCACGACTGGAGGCTAAATGTTTCCATAGATTGAGAAATAAATGATTTATTTTATGCAGTCATACTTAACCTTCTTTTTAATGTCTTCCAAGTTCAAGAAAATGGTGTTTGGTGGCTCTTCTCAGGCTGTAGAAACCGAATAATTTCCATTGGAAAATTTATCTTCACAAGCAGTGACTGTTTTTGCACCTGAGGAATGTCTGCCTCCGATGACTCCACAAGGTCTGTCAGCAAAGCTTTGCCTTCTCAGAAGTCACGGCAGCTTTGAATGATGCCTTAGAAACAAGTCTCTGCACTCAGTTAAAATGCCACATTTTAAAAGTAGGATTCCTCTCTGATTTCAGCCTCTCAGTTTCTCTCTGATTTCACACATTTCTGTGTGGTAGTAGTTACTCTGAGTGGTTTTCATAGCTTTTGTCCAGCTATGAACCATGCATGCTTTACTCATCATTCTAGCTATTTCTGGGTGGCCTGGAGGAGGATATAAAAATATCATATATCTATTTGGATATTGGTGTAGTTTTTCCTTTTTTAAGTCAATATAATAAAATTCTTTGAATTACAAAAGCTGAAATGGCACATGTTAGTTGATAGTTATTTGCATGGCCGCACTTCTGAAGGGACAGGTTTATACTTTGATATTTTTATTTTTTGACAAAATCCTGGACCGCACTGATGTCTGATCTGTGAGACAATGGCATCGTAAGTGATGGAATCTATTCCACAGACTTTTTGTCCACCTTCCTTGCATTTTTCCCACTTAGTTCTCTTTAGCCTTCATTTCTATCCTTCCTCCAGGGATTCCTCAAGTATTTATTCATTCTTTCATACATGTATATACATACGTATATTTTTATTTTATATTGAACATGAAGAGTGATTTGCCATCTCTGTGCTTCACTCTGCCATGGATGAAAATTCAGAGACTAAATAAGAACCTGCTATAATCAACCATATCACTACTTGAGACTATTATGTCTTATTCTTTGCAATGAGAAAAATGCAATACTGTAATCCTTCCACCAGGTATTACTACATCATGGCACTGAAAGCTCCATTTTGTCCCCAGATGATATTCCTCAGCAAGTGCTACTAGCTTTTCTTGAATTCAGAGGTAAAGTAGAAACAAGGAAATATTCCTGTAAGGTCAGAAAAGAACCTTTCTAGTTTTTGTCTTTTCAAACAGATGACTTTTTATTCATCCTTTCTATTGTAGCTTTGAATGAATTTGCAAGCAAGACGTCTTTTCACTTAAACTCTTCTGCTGTCATCCTTCATTAAAAATTCTCACAGATCCTATTCTGTTTGAACAGATAATCAACAGAAGCGATCAGCAAAGTGTAATTTTGAGACGGTGTCCTCATATGTTCTTCAAGTACATGGGATACAAGGAAACACATATCTAATATAAAAACTATTCTGTAGTAGGTCATTATCCACAGTCATCAAGTGGATTTCTGCACATGCCTATTTGAGGTCCAGGATGTTCAGTATTTTCCTTAATAAGTGAAGGAAGAAACAGAAAATCATAGGATTAGAATGAAAAAGGACTTTGATAAGTTTGAATAATGGTCTGGAAATGTAAATTAATTGGAGGTAGTAAAAATGCAGGGAAAACTACTGGAGAAATATAGGATAGGGAAGGACTGATTTGAAAGGGATACATCAAAAAAAAAAAGATGTAGGCTTTAAAGGAAATCAGAAGCAGGAAACAAATTGGCAGTATGACAGGATTATGGAGAAGGCAAATCCACATCTGGATTTATAAACACGAGTGTTGTATGCAAGATCTGTAATGTAAATTTTGTGCAAGTGGTGCTGGTACATCCTCAGCTGGATTATGGTGGCTTGGTTTTGGCATTCAAAAGTGATGTGGACCCATTAGGAAAATCAACAAAGTAACAGACAGAACCTTAATACTAGCAAAGACTGAAGGAATTAGGATTGCTTAACTTCAAGAAGGCAAGGTAACCCTAAGCGTTACTCTAATAGTATTTGAATAAATAAATGGCAACTCTAAAGAGGAAATGATTAAACTGTACTGCATTTTTGGTGTGGGTAGGGCAAAACAGAATGGACTTATAGCCCAGAAAGCTTATGAGAAATATCAGGAGAAATTTTCCAATAGCAGAGATCAGTGAAACACTGGAAAAGATTGACTGAAGAGATGATACGTTGGCCGCTTATAATAGAGTTTTTTTCTGAGGAGGCAGAGAAGCATCTGTATAAAATGGCAGAAGCATAATTAATACGCCTCCTGAAGTCTCTTCCAGGCCTATTTTACATGATTTCAGATGATATATCTTGTATTTGCCATATGACACCTACTGATATTCTGATATACTGATACCAGTTCTGATATCTTAGTTTTTATAAGAGCCAGTGCTTCCATGAACTGAGGGCTGGATTCTTTAATCAGACATTAGACTAATCTCTTGTGTATAGCAGAAGCTATGTAAGTCCACTGTTTTCCTTTTCTGGTTTCAACTACTTATCTTATGTTCTAGAAAATATAATAGTTATAGACAGTGATCATTTGTTTCCTGGAAAGCATAACTCTGCTACTGTATCAAAGCTGAGTCAGCAACTCACATCTGGTTCTAATGTGCTCATGCAAAACAAAGTGGGCACATAATGATCTGCCTTAACAGCATGCAAAGTCACACAAACAGATTGTGACCCAAAGAGTCCTATCTTTTGGAGCACATTTATTTTGACTGATCTTCCCCATTTTCAGAGGATAGTGTGGTTGAAGTGTTTCAGTGACATCAAAAAAAAAAAAAAAAAAAAAATAGAAGATAGGCACTTTCCTCTTCTCTCAGGAATATTGTTTCTTAGAAGGGGGGAATTTCAATGATGTAAAACACTGGAATGGAAAACTATTTTCACAGGAAAACTTCCAAGAAAGAACTATCCCTTAAATATGAATACATATGACTTCATGCATATTATTTCAGAACTCTTCAGATCTTCCAAAGTCCACATTTCAAGAATGACAGTAGTCTGAAAAGTGTCTCAGTAAAAAGAGCATTATGAGGGTCTATGTTTATTGTATCCTAATACTTTCTCCATCTAATGTGTGCTATTTACCTTGGCAGATAACTCTGGGAACTCGGCCTGGAATCAGAGAGTTAAACTGGTGGGGCTGAGTCACAGTTGCAGAATTACAGGATAATTCAGATTGGAAGAGACCTCACAAGGACTCTATTTTTGAGGTCCAACCTCTTGCTCGAGGCAGGATCAACTGTGAGATCAGAGCAGGTTGCTCAGTGCTTTATCAGGTGGGTCCTGAAAACCTCCAAGAATGGTAACTGCACAGCCTCTCTGGGCAGCCAGCTCTGCTGCTCCACCATCTTCATGGAGATTTTTTCCTTATATCCAGCTTGAACCTGCCCTGTTCCAGTTATAACCACTGTCACTTGTTCCTCAGCTATGAACCTCCATAAAGAGCCTGACTCCATCTTCTCAATAATTTCCTTGTAAGTTTGGTGAGGGGAGTGCAGATGAGTTGCCCCACGGCTATCTCTGCTCCAGGCTGAACCAACCTGGCTCCCTCAGCTTCTCCTCAACTGGGCAAGCGCGCCAGTCCCTGACCATCCTGGCTGTCCTCCACTGGACGTAGCCTGGGCTACTAACACCTTCCTTGTTTTGCGAAGCCCCAAAGTGGCTGCAGCATCCAGAGTGCTGAGTGCAAGGGGATAATCACTGTCCTTGATCTACTGGCCAAGTTCCCGCACACAGCCCCGTATCCCTGTTGCACTGTTGATCTTACACATCATCAAAAGCAATAAAGCACAATTTTGCATGCTAAATTATGTCCTTCACCACACTTATGCAACCTATAGTCACAATATAACAGTTGTACTTTCTTAAAATTTGTTAATGAATTGTGCTTATGATGTATAACAAGGCCTGAGCCCAACTCTCACACTCTTAGCAGGGTGAATCCAGTAGTGGTAAAAGGAAGATAAAACAAGAAGAAAGATTATTTTGTGGTTAAAATAAAGCAGCTATCACTAACCTGACCTGGTGAGGATATGTGCTGAAGAAACAAAGGACTTTAAAGAAGTCCTCTAACCATTCCCGGGAGCCACTCAGCTAAAGCTCTGATAAGTTAATCTCTCAAAACTAAAACAGCAAAAATTCAACATATACTCGGGCAGCAGTTCAGAAAGAAAATACTACACACCTATTCAGAGATAAAACCCAGCAATAATAAGTCTTTTTCCTTATGGTGCTCTCTCTAGAGCATTATGGTTCAGAATAGCACTGGGAGGTAAAAGGATGCACGTTTTACATTTGGAGGTAAAATTGGGAAAATTTTGAGAAAAATTCAGTGTTAATGATTCATTTTTAAAGAAACAAGTTATCACTGAGGGAAGCAGTCAATACTTAAGAACATTGAGAAAGGGAGGAAGCAGAGAAAATTAGTCATTACCTATAGGCCAGTTGGCTTCAGTTTACATAGTGTGATTTAGACATACTTACTGGTTGCTTAGTTTAAAAGAGGTGGGCTTTGCATGTTTGGATTTTAACTTAGCGATTTAGCATTTGCTGAAAGAAAAATGAAGTACCTGCATGAGAGGATGCTATCAAGTTCGTTGCTCCTGTTTTAGCGCCTGTGAGCGAAGGGCACAGGCATCCAGACTCTTGGCGTGTGGCTGGGAGTCTGAAGCAAAAGCAACGGCATTTATAAGGGCAGACTGGTTTCGTATACGAAGCTTGGGCAGGCAGCTGGTTGCTTACCTTGCCGTAACAAACTATGTTCATATGCCTGTATTTGGACAAATGGTTATGAGTGCTACTGTGTGTGTACAAAGTTAGAAGCTGCTTGTTAAAATATTGGACCCAAATTGTTGTCTTAAATGTACCAATGGCAGACTCACAAAAGGTCAGTGATCATCCCTGGCTAATCCATCTCTTTTACGTGCCAGCCAGCCGGCCGGTAAGCAGCATCCATGACTGAAGCAGTTTTATTCTTTCCTTGCCTATCTGTAAGGGCTTATGGGATGGAAAGAAAATAAGTAATGGTCTTTACTTTGCGTTTCATTCTAACCACAGAACGTTTTCTAGTGCTTTGTTTAATCCAATTTTAAAATACACCGGAGAGAAGGCTACAACCAAAAACCCAAGCCTAGTGGGTGGCTATTCCACAGCCTATTAGACCTTACTATAATTTTTTTTCTAGATACTCAAGACATTCTTTTGGAATTCTCTATGGACCCCATTAGACCTAATTGTCCCTTTCCATCACTTATCACTGTGATAGAAGCTCAGCTCCTTTGTAACATATGAGAATCTGAGTTGTATACTTAGAATCCAATATTAAAATCAGAAAATATTAACTTGCTCCAAAGCATGTCTAAAGAAGGATTGTGAACATTTACATTATTTTATATGTCAACTGTCAGTGTAAAAGTCTTTCATTTCCCATTCACAGTGTCAGAACACCATATCAGTCAGTACTTAAAGTCCTTGTATTAAAAGACAGTTCTCTAAAGATGATGTTTCAGAAATATTAAGTATTAAAAGGTTAAAAACTAAGAAAACAGTAGCAAAAGAGAGAGAAAAAAATAGTTCTCCCATCAGGCCAATTGATTCTAAGGGCAGGGTCACTGAATGTAGCATTATTTCTGCTGGTCATGTTTCTTTCCTACCAGAGCTCCAAAGTAAGCTAACTGTGTAAGCAGGATTGAAATACACAACCCCCTTGTGACTGGAAGCAGTAAAGCATTCTCCACTTGCGGTTTTCTTCAAATGAGCCTGCATGGAATATGTGTTTGAAAACAGTGAAACTCTTTATTAATCAAGTACTTCACTTGCCATGCCAGCATAAAGTTTCATTTATGTCAAAACTCCCTTAAAAATGGTTTGGAGTAGTGTCTTGTACACAGACCTTCAACAGAAGAAATATTTTTGGAATTGTAAATACAATAATCGAGGCAAATATTTGCACCGTTTGAGAAGCTGCTGTAAGATCTTCAATCTTTGGTTACAATTCCGACATTTTATTTCGGTTTCCTACTGTATGGAAATAGGCAGACTGTATAGCTCATTCAAAACAGTGCCAAATGAGCCATCCCAGTTACTAGAGGAGGGCTTTTTCAAACCGTATCTTTTTTTCTCAAGGGATATGTTGCAATAAAAGAAATAGCAACCTAGACATGAAAAATTGATAACTAAAGAAAACTCTCAGAATTTAGTATCTGTTCAATGTTGACCCAAGGCTATAAATTGTTATCTGGTGGGCAAAATCTCTTTGAAACTATGGCGAAGAGCATAACCGAAGATAGCTAGAGAAAGCCGTGCTTTTTTTGTGAATGAGAGAACCCTAGCATTACTGAGGGTGTAACCTCCATTCAAAAGACCAGAAGAAAGACTCATGCAACTTGTACCCAGGCGAAAGCATGTTGTTAGCTGTTGTTTTGTGAATCTATGAGAAAAAAAAAAACTGTGGGAGAAGCTGAAGAGGGCTTCAAGAGACTACTATGCATGTACAGCACAGGTATGCAGAGCATGGAAAAAACCTGAGAAGTGTTTTAGATAGACCACTGCCGAAAGGAGCTTGGAACAAGGAGTAGCCTCTCCTCTGCCATTTGTTTTATGCTTGGTTTAGAGAGGTAAGATTTCAAATCTGTGTAAATAAATAAGATTGCATTAAAGAAACACCTGTCTCCATTACCTATTTCTTCTCCTAACTGTAGAGAACCTGAATGCGCTTGTATATTTGGCTGAGCACTAGGCTTAGAAAGATTGATGGCCAAACTGATAGAGATCCAAGTCCTGTCGAGCCCCGTCGGGCTGACTTGTCTGAACCCTACTCTCAGTAGCATCATCTTCCTGTTCCGCTTCAATGAGGGACAGTGCGTAGCTGCACTGCTCTGTGCGACACAGAGGACCTAACTGTAAGTCTAATAGTCGTAGTCAGGATGCTTTTTCCCTTGAGAACATGGAAGATATCAGCAGTGGGGCAACTGCATGCCAGCTAAGCCAAGTTGGTTGGGAAGTTGAAAGGCAGGTGCAAAAATTAGCAGCACTGAGCAGCTCTGGGAAGCTCTGGCACAGAGATGGAAAGCGTGCACAAGCTGGTTTATTCCTCTGTGCAGACACAAACTATTTCATGGTGTCCTCAGCAAGTTTTCTACAAATATCCCACAGAAACACCATCTTATGTAAAGTGCTACTCAGCTGACATAAGGACAGCAAACTCTAGTCCTCTGTTAAATGTATTTACTTGCATGAACTGTTTTATTTTTTCAGTGACTTAAAAAAGAGCAGCTTCTGCTCATTCATTGACCAGAAAAGACCTGCTGATCCTTTGACAGGTACAGCAGAAGTTATTTTTCATCATGGCATGAATAGTTTGTTTTGTTTTACAAAAAAGCACTTCACACTGAAGCACAGCCAGGAATTATCATTCTTTTTTATGCTTGTACAGGTGCACTTTCTGAATTAGCCACACAGTCCCTGTCGGGCTACTAATGGAGTGATGACACTAACACTGCAACAATAGAAGAGGCCTCCAGGGATACTCTCCACAGAGCTAAGATGCAGGTAGGAATGTGCTTTTTAAGAGGGTCACAACTTAAAACATTCTATGAAGCTGACAACGTTTTATGCTACTTCTGCAGACTCACAGCACAAACAAACACAAGTGTGATAAACTCTATCAGGCTGCTGACTTTAAAATCTCTGCAATTTGTGTGGGTGAGAGCTCCCAAGAAGTCAACTTTTGCGATGGTTCACTTCAACATATGTACAGAAACAGCCAATCAGCAATGCAGTTTTTCAACTTGTGTCCTGAATTACTGATTCGTCTTTTTTTTTTTTTTTTTTTTAATCCATCTGTACATCTATATATTTATTTATTGAAAAGGGGATCTGGACTCTACATACAAACTCTGTGCATGTATATGTGCATCTGTGGGAACAGGGTCGGGTACAGCCATGTGTAAGAAGGAGTCATGGCAAAACTGTTTATTGTAATGTGTGAACGAAAGAGCTGCAGTATAAATAGTTCTGTGAGTGGCAGGAGCAATGAAGCCTGATTTCCTGTAGAGCTAATTCTCAAGGCTGAGCTCCTGTGTGGATTCACTGCTGTCTAGCACGGATAATAGGATAACATTGCATTATGTGGGATATCTTTCTTCTACTCCAAAGATAAAACTTTCAGAGACTTGGAAGCTTGAAGAAAACTCTTCTCATGAATTTGTGTGGCTAGTGGATTAAAATGCTGTTAGGAAGAAACCAGTGTCAGCAGTATCCCATATGCCTCATTTCTTTAGGAAAAAAACCCTAAAGAATAATTTAAATTCACTGAAAAATAACAATAATAATGAAAGTGAAGGTCCCTGTTAGAGTATGTGAAATTTTGTGATTCAGTGCTGGCGCAAATGTCTGGGGTTGATTTCTTGTCTGCTGTTTCAGCTTATATTTCTGTAGAGCCACAGGCCCTTGCTGGTGTCCTAGCTGATTGTTTCCCTGAAATATCACTGTAATACTGATTATTGTTATTCGTGTCTTCAGACTATCCAGCAGCCTAGTTCAGCAAGATGCATCTAATTCAGGGTACTGTGCAGCACATTGACTTGCCACTGACATGCTTGAATTGCCGACTTGTTTAAGTACTTTGCAGAACTGCATCCTTAAATAGAAAGGATGAGCTATAAGTATGTGGATCATGCCTGTTCAAGGTTTAGAGGTACTGTACAAGGAAGTTTAGAGCTAGTTCAAATTCTCTGATGAAAATATGGATTCATACTTTTAGGATGTTTCCAGTTTCTTACTAGAAATCTAGTATCTAGATCTCTAGAAGATCTTTTTATTCATGTAGGTGAATCCCATTGTAATGATGTACTGACTGCATGATTTGAAAGAAAGTTGCTGAGAGCAGTTTGTAGAAGAAAGATTCAAAATATTAGAAACATAAATGTTGTAATTAAGCAGCACAGCTCAGTAAATCACTGAAGTACTGTTTTGTTTGTCTGAGCTGATAATCTGGTCTACAGCTAACTGACTCTTTCATAATAATAAAATGCTATAATCTGAAACATACAGCAGATCTTACTGCTGACAGGGTATGGCTGTTTTCAAGAGATAATGTTAATGTGGTGATACAAGAGTACTTTGTTTTAGAGCTAACCAGCCTCTTTGCCAACAGTAATACCATTTCTTGGAGTGCTCATAATCTGCTCTCCTGGAGTACTTTGCATTCCCTGAGCTCAAACTGCAATGTAAGACCCGTAGCATTCCCACCTCTGAGACACAGCACATTGCCCTTTCCTTCTTATGTTACGTAGTCACCTTAAAATAGTGCAAAATATTATGGGAGCACAAAGCAGCAAGTGATCACCAGAATTCATGATGTCACTGAACATGTTGTAAAAATTAATTTCACTATGATGGCAAGGGACACAAGCTATTCAATGACACCTTATAGGAGTCCTTGTGTTCTCCACATATTTAACATATTAATATTTTAAAATCATTAATGTAGATCACATGATTTCATATTTTTAATTGCTACAAGTATCCTGGCAATCCATGTAACTAACAGAAACCACAGACATGCCCTTTCTGGTAATCAGGAAGTATGGTGGATCATCAACCCTAAAGTAAATTCATTATTAGCACCATTTATTTCCATACATCTGTCCTCAGTAGGGCAGCTTCAGATTGTTGGCCCACATTTTGGTGAAGGTGCTCAGACAGTTGGTCAGCAGTTGTGTTATTCCCTAGGGCTTTGAGGGCTGTTTTGTTTTGGGGTGTTTGTGGTTACAATGGTTCTCCAGAAACATTTTGAGAAGAACAACTCTTTCCTCCAAAAGCAGTATTTGGCATTCTGCCTATACTGTTTAACAGGGACAGATGTACAATGTTAGGGCTATGCTTATATTCCCAATGGTCATAAATCCCTGAGAAGAATATGCTGATACAATGGAAACATTGCAGATTTCATGGAATGAATATGAAATATATATAACACATACATATATATACACATGCAGAGAGAGAGAGTAATATAATGTTCATTAGCAGTTAACACTGCATATGCAACTAATGGAACACATTAATAGATCTCTTGCCTCTCTGAACATTCTTATGAATATATGTTAAGTTTCAATATGTTTTTGAGGGCATATAGGAGCAAAGCTCCTCTAGTAAAAATTCAAGTCTATTTTTAGTAGAGCAGTTGAAGAATTTCCTGTAGCTGAAAAGGACCTGAAGCTTTTACAATACAAGTTTGACGGCCTAACCATGAGTAATTCAAAAGTGTCTGAGCGATTTTGGATTATAGACTCATTGAAAGTCACTGAAATTTTTGCACCTAAAATGCCTGAGCACTTTTCAAAATCCTACTATAAATCCCTAACTCTATGTTTAAAATTAAGCTGTAATGTATACTTTGCAAAAATGAGACTACAGTGTCTACATTTATTTTCCCTTGAAATCTACTTAGCAAACATGTTTAAAGATGCCTTTTTTAATTGATGGTCTTGGAAAGTCATGCAGAAATCTGAAAATCAGGAAGAATTTATTTTGGCTCTGTCAGCACTAAAAAGTGCATATATCAGAACCTAATGGTTTTGATGCACACATCAAATGGTAGACTCTACTTACCATGCTGATGTCCCTCTTAGCACAGCAGTGTGAACAGGAGGTAAGATCTTTGAAAACAGGCAGATCAAACAGCAGGTATCTTATCTGAGGTGCCATTTTTAGGAATCATCCTTCAGATAGGAAACACCCACTCATGCAGTCCGTATATAACCAAATCTATTGAGGCGATTCAGAATTCCTTGCATGCGTAGGTTGAAACTAAGATTTCAGTAGAGATATGGATCCTTTTCTTTTGGCTTCCTATGTTGGAACATTTTAATTAGAGCCTTGAGCAAGTCTAGGAATTGTGTAATTAGCCCAGCTGAGAGTTATCATTTTAAAAGGTCTTGGTGTCAAGGGTCTGCTAATTTTTGAACTTCCTGAATGATGAAGCATGTTACTTCTTCCTTGCACTATGATGTACAGAAATTGCAACCTGTTTAAAACCTAATTGAATATGCAGTTACTTTTCTGCACTGATAGTACACCTTTTGCCTGTAAAAAAAGTTTTAGAAACACTCTCAGCAAATTTTGTGCAACCTGTGCACATATCATAAGGCCTCCCATCTTAGATAAGTGACAATGAAAATAATTATCCCTTGCTGTTTATGTAGAGCTCTTTTAAATAGAAAAAGGTACAAAAAAAGACAACAGAGATATGGAATGACTTAGGTAATAATAGACAAGGGATTGTCAGTTTGGGAGAGACACTATGCTGGAGAGATATGATGGAGGTCAGTAAAACTGTAAATGGGGTGAAAATTTTAAGGGAAGAACCATTCATGAGGCCAAATTCTTAAAACAAACAAAAGTGTCTTTTCTCACATTAATATAATTAACTATCAGACTCGATGCCACCAGACATTAAGGTAGTCAAAAAAGGATTAGAGAATAAATAGACAACTGTTACACACGTTAAATCAGCTAGAAGCACGTGCCCATTAAGATACAGAATTATGGAATGCGGGAAGACAGGAAAATAATTGGTGCAAAGGACTGACCTACACAAGACATATTTTTAATACTTCTCTCATTATACTTTTACTAATGGCCACACAGGAGATAGGATTAGACCCAGTAAAGCTCTTTTTTAAGTGAATGTTATTTATTGTTGTATAGATATTCATGTGAAACATCAGTACAGATGTTCAGACTGTTTCCACACAGTTCCAACTCATCAATACTGACAAAGGTAATGGCTACTTAGAAATCTGATCTTACTGATGTAATAAAACTGTGCAAGAGTGGAAATGTCAGCACCATGCCTTTTCTGGGAGTTTTTGATCCATGTGAACATGAAAAGGTATTTTGAATTATGCTATAAAAAATAAAGTAGGTTCATATGGTTCACTGTACTATAACTGTCTCATCACAAAGTATTTAAGGCTTGTTAGTTATATAACAGGTTAGTGGAACTCATACGTGAGGATAATGATTCAGAGGAAATTTCCTCTTCAGTTTATCTGGCTGTGTTTTAAAGCTGAATTTTTTTGGTTGACAACCTGATAGCCTTCCATAAAACACAAGCCTTCACAAAAAGAAGCATTTCCTGAAGTTTATAGGCTTCTATTTCTTGCACTTTGTAACCAGTCTTTCCAAACAGCTGTGTTGCTTGACAAGGTGCCATGTTCATGTTTGCAGGAGAGCCATCTTTTGTTACATTAATGGCATTTCAGTCAACATTTATTATGCAATATTTTGGGTTCCAAGGGAAAAAAATATATTTCCAATCCAGTACATAAGATAAAGCCTCATTTATGTCATTTTAAGACAAGATCCTTAGGAATCCTCACTTAATTTAGATTCCCATATGTCAGTTTTGGACAGGAACACATACACATTTGCTGTGAGTGAGCATGCACTGAGTCCAAAACCTCTGGATATATTGGACCTACTGTCCACATGCTGAATAGAGGCCAGGCTCATAGAAGATACGTCAAACATGTTCTTGATGTGTCACAGGTGCAGAATGATTTTGCTGCACATGCACAGTAAGCTCACCCTGTCTGGGATGCATTGAACTCGCTGCTTCTACATACAGAGAGTTGAGCAGAGCATCTGCAGCTGCCATCTGCCGGGGAATTTAAATTGTCAGATAGCTATTGTGCTAATCAGTTAGTCATTCAAAAACCTGGGACCAGTGAACGAATCTCACACCCACCCAAAATCACTTCTAGGCAGCAGAGCAGTACACAGCCTGGAAAAGATCAGGACAGGCCCTGTATTCTGACACTTCTGGAGCAAACGTAGTAGGCCTCTCTTCTCTGATTTCTTTCACCTGACAAACTTAATTGAAATACATGGCATTTTCAATTAGCATGTGACCTGTTAAGGAATAGCGCTTAGTTGCTGAAATTAGGACTACAGATTCCTCACTTTTATTTCTCATTTGTGCAATTGCAGCTTCCTTCTTCTTCATCTCTCAGGCTTGTGGAGAAGCTTATTTAGTATTTATTAGGTGCTGGATATGTAAAATAAAGGCAAAACAAAGTTCAAAGTAGTTCATCTACACTGGTCATAAGCTTGCTTTGAGGACACCTTGGAGGCCTCTATAGGTTTCTGTTGTGACCTTGAGAAAAGCAGGGAGGATCCATACTGCTGTACGATGTTCTCAATAGCTCGGAAACAAGAGTCATCGCTACGATCCTGTTCTTAACTCCAGGAAAAAAAATTCCTTGCTATTGAGCGGGGACTAACTATAGAAGGAAATTCATTCTTTCCATCCAAGTGAAGTGAAAAAAGTTTTTAAGTGAAGAGGATTGACATCACTTTCAACACTTTTTAGATAAATTGGCAAAAGTTTTCTGTTGAAGAACTGTGAAATTTGCTGATCATAATTCCATTTTCTGACAGAAGTTAAACGAGCTGCTCCAACCTGGCAGCTTGTACAGGCTGCACAAGTATGACTACACCTCACTTGAAGCACTAGGACTACATAATGACAACCTCAAGTCTCTTAATGGGCATGCATTTTATTTCAGAATCACAGAATGGCTGATGTTAGAAGGGACCTCTGGAGATCATCTAGTCTCATTAAGAGTAGCAATTCAGTACATTTAAGACAGGTCTTCTGGAGACCACTGTACTTTACACTTGCATAGGTGATGTCTGAAAACATGTTTGACAAATGTCTAGCCATCACAGAGCACTACAATTCATTTTGGATCAGGCATGTGTTTACTCCCAAAATCATGAATACACCATGGTCAAATTCATCTGCCACTTACACTGGCTTAACTTGAATGTGAGTTCTCTAACTTGAAGTGAATTAACATTATTCTGCATCGTTATGAAAGGAAGGTAGCTTTTCTAGTCATTTGTGCAATTGCTGAAGTTGTCAGCTATTCCTATATATGAACTAAAGTATTCTTTAGTGTGTATGTTATCCCTACTACAGTGATTTTCATTGAGAAGATGGAAATAACATGAGAAGTTAGGTTTTCTCCTTGGTTTGTGAACTTAAGGCAGTTCTTTTTTTTTCCACTAGACTCTGTAATTGATTTATATATTCCTATTCCTTCATATCCAGACACAGAGCTTATGAATGGATATACAGAAGGTAGGTGCACTCTGCATGTTTCTCCTTCCAGGCAAAAGATTTCCTTCTGACCTCTCAGTCATACCCAAACAGAGTTTAAGTTTTGCCTGTGCAGTACATCTGCATGGAACTTTAGGTGCGTAATCTGCCTGGCATTCGGTCATCTTATGTTTTAAAACATTTGGCTTTCAAAGTTTTGGCTCAGAAGGAGAGATTTTGATCCCTACACATTTTATAACACACTTCAAATATGGTCTAGGGAAAATCAAAATGTTACCCATATATGGAAGAAAGTTGTCAGTCTCAGTGCATGTTCTAGGTGGCTGCTTTGCAATGTCCAGGGAAAAGAACTGGGAGTAGCTCATTTTACAGTCAAAGTGAAAAATGTGGTTTTTCTTAATGTGAACAGCCCACTGAAAACATGATCAAATATTCTCTTTCACAATATTACATTTTAGTTTTTTTCCCATTGCCTAACACCAGGCATTTAGATAATGACGGCTATCTTATAGGTATCTTGGTGGATGGATCAAACTTAAATTTAACGTTTTCAATAGGAAATCAGGTAGCATAATTTACTGCTACTACTACTACTACTACTATCAATAATATTATTTAATAACATAAATAATAGCATTAGTAATAATATATATATATTAATCGGATTTATTTTACAACATTTTCTTAATAGTTTAACTTAGTTTACAACAATAATTAAAATATGAGAACTTCTGCTTATGCAGATATGGACATAATGGAAACCAACCCATAAGTGATTTAAGTAATTGTCTGGGTCAACATAGCATAGAGAAGTCATCTCAAACTGTAGTGTTAACACAAATATTTTGAAGCATTAAACTGAATTAAATGTAGGAAGCAACAATCTGGCTAAATGTTTGAACATGTTTGATCATGTAAGATTCCTATAATGCTTTTTGTGTCATGCTACCTCTATGAATTGTAGGTTCACTTTTTTCAGATAATTTTGCTATTTCATTGTTGTCTATCAGGTATTACTTGTGCGCTCACACTTTCTTGACTTCTTTCTTCCCAGGAAGAAAGTAAATGTCTGGTGTAATCCAGAGTTCCCAGCTGTGATGTGATTTTATATGTATGATTAGGTAAGTATTAATTACTATGTTTAGATTTCTTGTTACAGAAAGTACACTGTCTATAGCCGAGCTTTAGATCAGAAACAGTCTACTGAATTTGTAGTTAAAATGATGCATTTTTTTTCTTAATAGTGATGTTAATACGCCAAACTAATGCAAATAATAAATCACACCAATAAGGAAAAAAGTTTAGTAACAATAAAGTTTTATTCTGGAACAAATTGAAATTGCTATTCTTATAACTGTTTAAATAACACATATGGGGAGTCCTGCTTTTTAATCTGTTTGTCGATTTTAGTGTTTGTACTTTGCCCATCAGAACAGTGTAAAAAGCCTCTCTAGAGTATACAAGTGCCTAAAAGCATTTAAGATCCAAACTCAGGAAATGAAAGACTAACCCCCCCACTGTGATGGAGCTGCTTATTTCAGTATGATTTTCTCCAGAAACTACCTGCAATGTGAATAATAAGCCTATGAAAATCAAGGTATCGGCACTTTTCAAATATGCTGCAGAAGAGATTTATTTCATCTTTTTAAAAGGGCCAGTGTGGTCTGACTATCCCTAGGCCTGGCAGCCCGATAGGAGCAATGTAGCTGCTTGCACAGGATATGAGAGAAGGCACCATCCAGAAAGCAGTTTTGACTGATGGGGTGAATTCCAGGGCTAGCACATAATTTTTTACTCAATCTCTCCTAGAAGATTGACTAATCCTGTATATTCTTGAAACTGAAATGTTTATCAAAGACAACAGCAGTAATATTTTCAGTGCAAGAAGCAACGAAAATCGAATGCAGTTGTCTTATTTTGCATGCATATTGAGCTAATAATAAATATGAAATATTTATCATGTAAAATGAATTTAATAAAACTTCCCCACTCTTTTACATTACTACCAATAATTAAGGATTTGCATCATTTAGCATTTGTCATTACTGAGTGATCAATACTTAATACAGTCGGTTATAAGATACTTACTTAGTGTTGTTAAACATTAAGTTTTACACATTTAATTCAGTTATATCTTGGATGATTCTGACTCAAAATACTACAAAGAATAAAAACTGGATGTTCATAAGTTGTGGGTGTTGCCTCCAAAGCTTTTAATTACCCTGGCAGTAATTTGGCATCACATAATCTAGCAAGGCTTTATTGTAGCAGTAAGCAATTTTAGAAATAGCTTGTGGCAGGCTGGCTTAGAACTGTTGACTGAGTGGGATCAGAAAATGTTTGAGTCCCTTAAAGGGGTGGACAGAATAGAAAATAAGAAAAATTGATCTTATTTCAAGATCAAGATTTTTAAAAAGTATATATAGTAAGTATTAAAAAACCAACAAAACCTAAGGTACTTCTCCTAAGTTATCCACTTTTTGGTTGTATTTACTTGTTCTTTATGCCCTGAAAGAAGTGATTCTTCAATACCGTATGTGCAAATTTTGTTTTAAGACCAATATATTGTTTTTTAAAGCCGCTTCTTCTCATTATGAAATACTTTGAATAGTTCTCAGAAGATATTTTTAAAACACTCCAAACATTAACTCATATTTTTCTTTAGTCTTAGCATCTACCCATTAAAAAATATTTATATGGACATTGTAAATAGAATGTCCAAAAGAATACAATCTTATTGTTTTTCATGCTTCATTTGAAGGAATTCTTTTGTTAACGTCTTAAGCTTGCTGCTGGGATGCCCAGTATTATTGCTCTTCTCCAGACACTTTAATGCTGAGCATACTTCTTGCTAGAGTTTAGCCAATCCATCTCAGACTACTTTGGGCACTCAAACAGGAGGTGCATGCAGTACACAAGCAACAGGAGAATATGGGTATGTGTTTATTTTAAATTGCAGACACATCATATCACGAAGTCATGCACTCCAAAGTGCTTAATGACTGTATACACTGGAACATTGTGGTATGATTTATTATTCTGGTATGATTCAATGAGTAACTTAATGACTTAGAGACAGGGGCTGCAGTCCTTAATCAAAAAAAAAAAAAAGGAAGTCATGCTTAGCCAGAGAGCATAGCATTTTACCTGTGAAAACAGAAAAGAGAGCTTCTAACCTTTGTGCTCAACTGTGAGAGGGATAATTGATATATTCCTTTTGTAAATCTTCAGCAAGAAAACCAACTGGATTATAAGAGGTGTTTAATCTTCAATCATTAGCTAGAGGAAAAAGGCAGATGCGTGCACCTTGAAAAGTAAGCATAATTCTAGTTTTGCTCTGATATGTGCTAGGTTAAATCCATCTCCTGGCTCAAGAAAAACAAACATGTATTTTTAAGTCTGATTTTTTTCTCCTGTAAAAGACACAGAACAAATGATTGAAGTGTAGAACACACAATTTACATATTTCCTCTAAAAATTAAGTAAATAAAATGAATAGAAATTCAGTAAGGTCTTTCCAAAACTGTCTTGTTAACAGAACAATATTTCCCTCTAGTGGTCATCCACAAGCAGTAGCTACAAGGTTACCAACTCATACCATTATATTCTAGATGGAAGAGCTAGGCTCAGATTACATTTTAATTAAGTATTGAGTCAGATTTCCATATCTATGTACAGCTAGCCATGCTTGGCTGGTTATGCATGCTCCTCTGTGGCGAAGACATGTATCTCGAGCGAGCACCCACCACCCATCACCCTCCAGGTGACCCCTCCACCTCCAGGGAACAGCACACATGGCGATGGTGGGAACACAACAGTTGTGTAAAACTCACCACTCACCTCCTACGTCGGGAAGGGGGCCTGTCTCAGATTTGATGAAACACCCCTCATTGTCAGCCCCGCAATGGGTCGGCACAACCTGCAGGATGCTCTTCGTGCTGCCCTGCTTGCTACGGCCCCCAGCTCAAGTTGCAGCATCTCATAGCCTTGCCTGCAAACAATCAACTTCACTACATGGCCAGGGAGGACAAGCTGCCCAGCGAGCACCCACAATGTCATCTGTGAGTGCTGCAGAGGTGGGAAGTGGTGTAATCGCTGAGTTACTCCATAGAGGTGTATGGTACCTGTTCACCAATGACAACACCTTCCCTCAAAAATACCACATATATCCATTCTCCATTATTAATTCAAGAAATCAAAAAATAAAAATCCATGTCTGAAATCATAGTATTCTCTCTTTTTGTTTAAGGGATGAAATGTTGGTCAAGTTATTGAGGAAAAACTGAACTACTTTGGAACACCTATAAGTGGAAATATCCAGTGTGCACCTAACTGGACAGAGGAGGGCAGAAAGGGTGTAATTATAAGAAGTGCTAAGGAGACAGAGGAAGCTAAAAAATAAGATATGCACCTTGAAGTCACAGGTCATGCAATGAAGCCAATGAGCCATCTTAGCCTAACACAGCCAACATGGAATTAGCAGTAAATTCTAATCGAGATGATTCCATGTGGAACATTTTAGAGGTGTTAAGTTCCTAATTAGAGATATTCAGTCTTCAGTGCACTGTGGTGCACAGACGTATAGCTATTCAGAACAAAATTGAAGCTAGCTAATGTGGGCGGTCATGATAAAACATAGAGCTGATTGAAAACATTTACAAATACCAGACAGCTAGGTCAAGGAGAGGCTGTGCCAAAGTAAGAAGGTTTTGTGTGTACTTTTAACTTCATACTTCCCTCTAGTCATCCATTTCATTTAGATAACTGTTGCACTCCCAAATCTCAATCTTGCAGAGTATTCAGGATGGAGAGTTTTATTCACTTTATTCACAACTTCAACTTCAGCTCAGAATTTTATGCTCAGAGGATATTGAGTGGAAATGAGAGGTGATCATTTCTGAGATTTTTATTCCTGAAAGGGTAGGAAATGGTTGGAGAGAGTGGAAAGAGAGATTATAGAATACAAAAGAGAGAGTGGAAAAAAGCTCATGTTTGCAAAGACACAGATAAATGTTCACACATTCCTTTTTTGATGGAAGAGAGGAAGAACGGGGATGAGATTAAAGGAGTAAAGGAGTATATAGGAGGAGGAGGAAGGAGATGAAAGGGGCCTATAGATGGTAAAAGAGGAGAAAAATGTGTGAAGCTTGGATATGTTCAACTTTATAATGAATCCACAGTATTTGGCAAATGTACTATGCCAAGGGTTTAGTAAAGAATTTAAGAGCTTTTCAGCCATTCCAAGACTGATACGCAGACACCCCTCCAGCTAATAGGACATATTCAGCAAAAGTGAGTGAAGGCTGGGTATATGTGTGAGATGACATGATGAAAGGAGAAATCTCAAATATATTTGATCAGATACAGTTTCACAATTTTTTTAAAGCTTTTGTATATTCATGAATTAAGAGGAACAAATTAGACTGCTCTTCATCTCCTTGTTGTAGAGCTTGGCACTGGAAATACTGTGTCTGATCATGAGGCTGGATAAGTTAGACAATATCTCATTAAACTGTATCCTCTCAGGGAAGAAATGTAAGTTACATTGCTTGAAAAACTGGAAATTAAACATGATGAAGTACTTCTTAAATATCTCCAGTTCTCAAAGAGACAGGTCCAAGCCGCAATAGCTGGTTCCAGATTCTGCAAGGGAGTTGGCTTTGCCAATTCCAGAGCTAAGCCAGGTGGGGCCTCTGTGAAGTTCACCAAACTGGATCCACACTTTACTAGAGTTTGGGTAGATTTTGATCCAAGGTTTTAAGTCAGGACATAAACATATATGAGTTTTATACACACACACACACACACATATATATATATGCAATCTCTCCTGGCAGAGAGCAGATAACCATATGATTTTGTGACTTAGTGATGCATGCTGACATTTTTATACACTTTCTCTTAGGCACCATAATTAAAAGCTACCTTCTGTTAAATGCTGCTATACACTTGTTTCATAGACCATTGGCTAGTCCCAGGCTCTTAAACTGTTATTTCTCAATCCGTTCCTCTCACTCAAATATAAAACCCCATAAATCTGTCTTCTTTAATGCAGTCAATGAATTTGCTGCACTTAGAGCTGCAGGCACTTTCCAATACTTCTGAACAGCACTATGATGATGTTGCGGTTATGAGATCAACTGATCATCATATTGCTAAGTACATGTTGCTGACACAGACCTGGCTGGCTCATTGTAAGGACTGGGAAATCTACAATGTTTTTTAGGATGTGATCTTGGTAGTGCTTCCGCTTGTAAAACAACGATTTGGCCTGTAGATGGACAGTGTCTATGGTCTGTTTTGTTAATTTTCAGATTTATGCATCATTCTTTGCTAGAAATGCTGGGAATCCTGGTATTTTGTTTTCTTCTACTTAAGCTTTCCTTGAATCTTTTCATGACCCTGTATTATTAAATGGATTTTACAAATTGTCCTGAAAAATAAAGCCTGTTCAACAAAGATTGGTATATTAAAAATCCCCAGAATATAGCCCCGATTTTCTCACATTATTGGAATTGCAACGACTATTGCTTGCTTAGAGATGGCTATTAGGAGTGGATACTCCATGACTTGGCACGTTTCTTTCCCTGTGAATGTAGTGCCTTTAAACTTATGTTGTCTGTTTACTGCTCACAGCGTTCAGTTGATAACTGATTTACATTTTTACAAATTTTCTGTGTTGGTTCCTGTTGCCTACAGTAAGCTCTCTTAAGTTCTCTTTAGGTCTGCAAGACAAAAGACAATACCATGCATATCTAGTGCTGGAAAAACAAAGTGAAAGAATGTAGAAATGTGTGACCATCTGGCTGCTTGTCCACTTTAGCACAGGCTATAAGGGTCACTGAGACCCCTCAGAGTGCTATTGATACCAGACTCTGACAGGAAACACTTTATCTAGTCCCCACAGTATACAGACAAATGCACTCAGAGGTGTGTTACATCTTCAAACGCTGTAGCTGGTGACAAACCAAAAGAAACTTCTAGCCATTTCAAAATGCTCTTCTCCTGGGTAATACCCTGAATGGTTCCTTCCTGATAATCTGTGGCTTGGGGAAATAAATATCTCTCAGAGGCTTTCTTTCTGCTTCAAGTCCCTGTTAGTGTAAAAGGCAAGTTAGAGCATCACGTGGGGGAACTAACATTTGTTAAAAGTGTTGAAGCCACAGTGAAACAAAGAGTGTGAAAAATGTCAGCAGAGCAGGGACAATCTGACTCAAGGGGATGATGCAGTGGCAAGCCTCACACTTGATGTGGACCACCATCATGCCTGTAGCTCTGGGCTACAGGGCTATGTTAAAGATCCTTACCCCTCTACCTAGAAAACCTGTTCCCAAAGACTGCTAGGCCCAAATTAAAGACAAGATAATAATGTGGAGGGCAGAGATAAAGAACTTAGAATTCGAAACTACACAATTGTTTCAACTCGCTTTCTGGGAGCAGAGTTATGAGCCAGGCAACCAGTTATAGAAATAAGGCGCTGTTGGTGAGAATGGGGACTGCTATAGACTAAAATGTCATTTGATGATCATTAATATCATGAGCATGATAACACATACCCACAAATCAGGAAGATTTTAAATCTAGACCTGGCATTGCTTCTTCATCTCACAACTGCCAGCTGTGGAAGACAGTGTTGAGCAGAGGGAATCTTCTCAGTTCTTTCTAGGACACAAACCAAACTGCAACAGTCTCTCTTGCTTGCAAGAATCTAACGGTTTCCCAGAGGAAGAACTTTGCAATGAAATTCTGTCACTAATATGAACTCACATAGATCTCACATGGAAGGTCAATTCAGCACTATTACACACACACACACACACACACACACACACACACACACACCCCACCAATATATGCCCTGGGATATTGATATCCAAACTGCCACTGATGGTCTATAAATAATGCACATGTTCATAAAGCCACAAAGGAAATGCTATGTTCAAATAACAGATTGAAGGGACAATGATGCAAGGCAAAATCCTTTTCTTTTTTGCTGGTAGTTTAGTTGGTTTTGCTCTTGATGCTTGTCCTTCCAAAAGGAGAAGCCTTTATGAACATCATTAGTTTTTCTCCTCTGTCCCTGACTGCATCTTAAAATTCTTTGTACTATTTATTCTCTTTTCTTCTACTTTTATACTTATATATGCATACTCTGTCTATGTATATGCACATACAAATGTACATATAAATGTCCAGTTAGAGAATTATTGTGAAAATACAAAAAAGGCTATTATTCCTTTTTCTTACTCTATGAGATCGCATTTAATTGCAAGTTCTTGAAGCAGAGATATTTTACATGTGTAACTCATAATTTTTAAGCATGAATATTATTTGGGATCATTAGAAGAAAGGACAATATTAGGTCAAATCATATCAAATGACAGAATTTCAAACTTGTTTCTTATCTGCTTAGTTGACCCCCAGAACTTTTGCAATGTTGGGCAAAAGAGAAAACCCACAGTAATACCTCATCTTCTACTGAGTCTTTTGAGAAGGATTTGGCAATGACATTAATACAGGTTCAAATTTTCATGTAGGTTCATTGGAGGAACGTGCTCTCTGAAGCCTAATAAAGCACCATCGCTCTAGAGAGAAGTTAAAGAATACTGCAGTACTCAGTGTTTCTACATTAAATGACTGACTTGGCTTTGTATATTTTAGGTGCCTAACCATCATCATGCTTTGCACAGGACTGTAGGCTGGATTGAGCCAGGCATTTGGCCAGCTACACACTGAGCTCTGCAAAATGTCCCTTTTCTAAGTCCCTTTTAGGGATTTACCCTGACCATCTAGAGCAATGGTGGTGAAATGAAGATTATGAATAACACAAAAGCAACTATTGAGTAGGTATGTGCTACTTTTTTGCTAATAGGACAGTGCTAGCACAGAGAGGGGTGCTGCATAAAGGGAGTCTCAGAGGAAATGAGGTTGTAAGTGCTGCTAAGCTGATGAGTGGGCTAGGAAGACCTGGAAATCCTGCCGAGTCCAGCGGGGCTCCACAGCGGCCTGCCTGGCCTGGAGGAGCCCAGTGAACTCCTCGTCAGGATCTCTCTTGCTCCTCAGTTGTGCAGGATAAGTTTGTGTAGATTTGTGTCTTGTGGCACTCACCCATATGATGATTTTGGCTCAGAAGTTCAGGTAGATTGTATGTCCTTGATGTGGAATATTAAAAAATTCATGGCACAAAGATTGAATTTAAAATGAATGAACTAACCCAGGTAGACTCAGTAGCCTTATTTGTCATGGTGTAAGAATCCATCAGTGGATAAAGGGAATGAAGCAGAGAGAGTCTGGGTAGACGAAAATGGCTGATACCAAAGTATGTTACTGTGGTAAGTAATTTGGAGTCACTGTTTGAAAACAGAAAAGTAAAATTATAGACTACCTAAAGGCTGCCTTGCTTCGGGATGTACTTAGCTATGGAAGGTGTAGGAGTTAAATAGAACACATTTTTTTTTCTTCTGCTTAAGTTTAATGCCATTTAATAAAGGTAACATTTTTTCGATAATATCATATCCTAAATTAATCTGAATGCTCTAAAATGCCAATTTTCTGGTGCAAACTTACGACTGAGCTTAGATTTAAAATATAATTAAACTGCTTTAATTTTCAGAAACTACTTTTCACTTATGACAAACATAATACAATATTTCAAGTGTTACTAATTTTATTCTGAACTATATTACTAAGGCCGAAGTGCACAAGCCATTTGTTCTACATGTAGTGCTGTTATGTTTCACTTTTTAAATTTTAGTATCCCTGTTGGTAAATCACATATATTCTGTATTACAAAGCAACTCAAGACTGTCTACCCGGTCCTTAGCAGTTGCTATCAATATATCTATCTTGAAGTTGATATGCATAATAACTTAGAGGAAAAATTGAACAAATGCACCAAAGCTTACTTGTCTGATTTTGAAAAAATGGATAAAGGAAATAAAAAACCAGCAGACTGGAATAATGCTGCTTCTATGATAAGTTGCATTCTGTTAGATTGCTGCACTTGACTAATCATATTTGAACCAGCCTACTGATTTGTTGAGACAAACTCCTTTGACATAGGTGATCTTAGATCCCAATCATCTCTTGTTAAAAAGGCATAAAAAGAAGATTAGCATAAAGCCAGCAGGGCTCGTGCAGTGGATTCTCTCGGCTCATCTTGAAGTGCTCCAGTGAGGTCTGGCTTGTTTTGCACTGTTCAGGATCATTTCTTTTGCCACTCATGGAAGTCTCAATGATTTAAAAATAATAATAGCACAAATAGAACACATGACCTCTAACCCATTCCTCTTTGATTAAGTCTCATTTTATAACAAAACTATGACTAATGTCTCTTCCTTTGCCTTCAATAAACTATCATATAATCTGTCTATTATTCTTAATATCCTCTTGCCCCAATAAGACATTCGTGTTTTGTTTGGATTCCCCTGAATGGGGTGAATATTATATCTATAACCTACTGGAAAGCATTTCTTCTTAGACATATTGGCAGGGCTAATTTTGTTTTTACAGGTGTTTGTACTTGGAAAGGGGTTAGCCACAGTCTTGAAGGCTCTACCGCACTGGTACATCACAGGAGCACAGTGTGCTGTGGGTCCTTGAGCTGTTAACGGGAGGCAGGGAGGGAAGGTTAAATTAATCATTTATGCTTTATTTATACTTTCTCTTACTTGTGGAGTTGGACAAGCGGATGCCAGTTTTCCTCAGCTAAGGGCTGTCTGTGTGACATGATGTTTGATATCTAGCAAAGCATAATTTATGCAATTTATATTATATTATAAATCAAAAAGAAGGAAATACATAGGAATTGCTGCAGTACTGCACCTTTGTCTATCAGCTTGAGCAGCTAATAAAATCCCTAAAGCTTGTCTTGAGAAAGTTTTGTTTAAATTAAACTGAAGTGTCAGCTCAAATACTATTGCTTGTCTTATCTTTTCTATGATTTCTCTTTTCATTGTGTTCTGAAAACTCAGTCACAATTCGTTTAAGGCGATTTCTTGCGGAATGACCTGAGGAAGGTTATTCTGGGATGGTGATACTTAACTACTTGAACCAAGCCAGCAAGCAAGAGTAGATAGATTTTTTTTTTCTTTTGAGAGGGGGTTAAAAAAGTAATTATGAAGTTCAGATTCTCCTAACTTATAGGAAATATCTATATTTAGCAAATTTTAAAAAGTCCAGGGACTTCATTCAGGAATATGCTTAAATTCCATTTAAGGAATGGCCTCAATGTTTTGCTGAACTAGAAAGGATTTAAACACATGCTTAAGTGTTTTCTTGCATTGTGGTCTCAGGCTGACGTCGCCTCCCGGAAAGCTCTGTGCTCAGGTTAACTGAGATCACCAAACCAGTTCACCATGTCAAAGAGTTTCATGAAACACTGTCAGATGAACAAAGCATCTGTCAGACTTCATCACTCAGATCTACTCCGGTGCACAGGAGGTGCTTATGTGGAGCAGGAGAGAGCAGAATCAAGCCTTGAGCTCAGCCTTAACATTGGATGTCTCTCACCAAAAACTCTTCAACAAGAAATTTATGAGTTGTTTTGCCCATAACTGACTGCAATACAGCCAGGCGCGGTAGGTCTCACAGTTACAGGTGAGCTGGGTCCTGAAAAGCCTGCTGCCATTCGAGTAATAGAGACCAGGGTGCCTCACAGAAATGACAGGTAGTTCAAGTAATAGAGGCCAGGTGCCACACAGAGGCAAGCTGCGAGGAGGTGAGTCACGGAGAGATGATGTACCTTGTCAGAGGGAATGTGCATAGCTAAACTGTCAGCACTGGCACCATAAGTCCTGCTCCAGTGTTTTAACTCCAAGGCAATCCTTTCCGAGAGGTCCTCATTTGGATCTCAGATGTATCAGTGACTGCTCTGCAACGTAATAGCACTGGGAAAGAGTCGCTGCAAGAGTGACTGCTCTGCAACGTAATAGCACGGGGAAACTAGCCATATGACAGTAACACAGAGGATGGCTCCCAGAATAGCTGTAGATGTAGAATTAATGTAGGTCCTGCTTTTGCCTGAAGAACAAGCAGTTTGCTGGATTTCAAGGCATCTTGAAGACCTCTGAACTCAGTAGTGTTGTCTCTGATGGAAAAGAAAGAGTTAAACCCTTAGGGTTAAACGTTTGTAAGAAATTCCAGTGGGAGATAGAGTGAACTTTGTTTTGTGGACATACGGGCTACATTCATTATTTAAAAAAAATAATTCAACAAAGGGAATGCTAGGCAACTCATGGGAATTCGCACTTGTGGTATAGAATATGTGCTGAACTTATCTGTAGAAGATGACCATATGAGCAGACTGCATGACTTTCAGAGGAGAGCTTTTCTAGACTCCTTAACTGTATCTGACCTACTAGTCTCAGAAACTCTTATTGGTGGATGCTTCTGAGAGATTAGGTTGCATAAGAACATTGTTGCCTTCCTGGAAACCAAGAAGTATATAAATAAGAGCAAATCCAGAACTGTCCTGAGAAATTATTTTCCCCAAACTCATTGCTTTGTTGATGCTTCTGAATCATCTCAAGTTTAAGGGAAAGCTAAGATATTTTTCCACTACACATCATCAAATATATGTGTTCTACATGACATTATAACTACGAAAAAGAAACAAATGATACTAATAGATTTAAATTTTCTATCAAGAACAATTTCTTACAGATAGTAGTATAAAATCATGGAATAATCTTTCAAGGTAAATAATAGAATTTGCCAGCATTTCAGACTTTAAGATAAGTGTAAATAGAAGGAATGGAGAAAGTCTTCTAAGGTGTATTTTCACTTTGGCTTTGTCAGCAGTGGTTTTGGGTTTTGCCTTAGGCTATTAAACACTGTGGTCTGGGTATACATAAGCTGCCAATATGCTGAATTTGAGGGACAGAGAGGGGAAGCAATACTCTATATTTATCACATTTCTTATACTCTTTCCTTATGTCTCTGTTGCTGGTCGCAGTTAGAATTAGTGCACTGCAAAGTGTGTTTTGATATGACTGTAATCCCGCTCTTATCTAAAAGCACACTTTTCCTAGAGGAGAAACCAAATTCTTAATGTTACCTTCTAATTTCCTCTCAACATGTATAAGTAAAGACTCTCCAAAAATGTCCGGATTTACAGCAACTATAATTAAAATATTTCTACCTTACTCCATGTATGTGGATTTCTATTGCCAATACTTAGCTGCTAAGGCATAAGGCTGCCCACTGTTTTCTTAGAGAAGTTATATGGGGAACTAGAAATCTCTACGCTTCTAAGCGTTTTATCCCCATACTTGGTAAGCTTTGTTGTAAATTTGAAATGCAGTCTCAGCATTTCACTGTGTCCTCGCGAAACTGGTATGAGTATCTCTACCACCATCACCTTGCTTGTACACACATCCTGCAAAATCATGGATAAACAGATCTAAAAATCATGGACTACAAATGTCATAGATATTTTAAAAGCAAACAAACAAGGGCATCAGGAACCCAGGACTCCAGTAAAATCTGCAACACACATGCAGCCCTATTTTTATTCATCTCTATTGACCCTGGATGTTCATCAGTGACACCATTCCCATTTCTCTGCTGTCATGGAGTAGTCACACCCAACTCCTCAACATAATGGTACCTCTGCATCTAACCTTCACATGTAATCTGTGCCTCTCATATTTTGACCTGTGGTGCAAGTCACCAACCACATGGCCTTGAACAATGTTTGTTTGTTTTCTTCACTTTGTGTTTCCCAACTACATAACAAAGTAATATCATTCCAGCTATGGATGCTATTTTATTTGTAAAATCAAGCACTTAAACATAATTACAGAAGAAGCTTTGATTCTGCTCTGTTGCATGTCAATCCCTTCTACCAAATGTGGAGAGATCCCACAAAAAAGCAATGTGTGATCATGTATTGATATACCACAGGACAATTGTAATCTGGCATTTCCTGACTTTCAAGTACTGATTTTTCCAACTGAAATAATACTTTTTAACATAGGTTTTTGCTTGGCTGTTTTTTTGTGGGTTTATTTTCTTTTTTGAATTTCTGAGGTTTAGGGGGATGATTTTTTTTTTTTTAGAAAAAATATAAAGCTGCAACTATAACATGACCTTGAGCTTCACTACAGCTATTTTCTGCTATTTGAGCTACAAAGCATATTACTACATCAGCGTACAACAGATGGTCGTTATCATTAGGGTCAAAATGATCTGTTGGGGTGTGAACAGGCTCAGAGTGTCTGAAAAAGGGTTAGTTATACTTATTTTCCTGAAAATCCCAAGCAAAAGAGGGAAAATGGTATTTTTTTAGTGACAATCTTTCACTACTGTCAAGACTAAGCTGAATTTTATCTGGCAAAGAAAAGATGTCTTTAATCTAAGGTATGTCTCTCTGACAAATATTAATAAACAAGTTGATTGGACTTCTTGAAAAACATTGGCAAATATCTGTCTAAATGGAAAGTATCAGGCAAGCTAAAAGGTGAGGTTGCTATCAGATCCCCTACAATAATCACTGATCTGAATTATTCTCCTGCAAGCTACAAGACTGAGATGATGAATGCACAGTACAACTCCCACATCCAGATGATGAGAAATGAGAAGGGACTATGTACGAGAGATGTGCGGGATACCACAATTAAAAGTTTTAAAAAACAGTCACACTTTCCTATGAACTTCTCTTGAGCGCTCTGTACAAATCACAAAGGAGTGAAGAGGACTGTAATCTAGAAATATGCAACAGTTTTCTTAGACTTACAGAACTCTGATGTTGTGGGTTAGAGAAAAAACATAAAATTTCCTGCATGACCCTGCAAGAGATGAAGGCGAGTCTGTTTATCTCACTGAACAGCTAGTATTTTCCCCGCTGTCTGATTATTATGACTGCTCATTTTAGCTCCAGTGCAAGTGTGCACAGTGCACAAAATAAAAGACAAAACCTGCATAGTTTACTTTTTTAAAGTATACATTTAGGATTGTAAGAACTAGAGATGGGGAGATATATAACATGGAATTATTTGAAGTGGTTATAACTAAATCACTGTGGCTCCTTATAGGAGTAAGTATGTTGGTCAGACAGATCTGGACATGAGATAGATAAGTTTATTTTAACCTCATTTCTCATCATTATATTTATTACTATTTTCCACAGTCTCACATGGAGTGCAAAATATAACATATATATATTGTAACTGATATGCAGTATAATACATTGTTCATAATAATGTCCCACATTACTTCTCTGTAAAAACAACACTCAACTTAGGGGACCAACAAATGAGAAATTAATTTAATGTCCTCTCAAATTTAGACAATATCCAGTCTCAAAATGTAAACAATATGGATTGCCCTCAACTCTGGCTACTCTGCTGGGTATAGCAGAATAACTCCAGATCTGCACCCTCAAAACTAAGGCCTGCTTTTGTCACAGTGAAAGTAATATGCACAGTGTGATTTTGAAGTACTCATAAAAGTCCATAAGCTGGCCAAAACAAACCCTCTAAAAAGAATAAGAATCAGCTTTCAATGTTTAAGAATTATAGCCCATTATATTTTAAGCCAAGATATAAAAAAGATGCAGAAACTCTGTATTTAAGAATTTGTCAGCATTTCCATAGAAAGTCCTACTTAATAGTAAATGAGCATTAAACTCTTCCGCAACAAAGTATGTAGTGCATTTAGTTAGTACTTGGTTTTATGGCTCCAGCATACATTACCACCAGTTTCCTTTCAAACAGTTAGAGCATGTTGCAGTCTTGTCCTTTATTAAATAAATACATCTACTTACTGCAGGAGCAGAAAAACCATTTGAAATAACAGTTTTATTTTTCCTGCTTGCACCTTTCCCAGTTATGGTGTTACCTCAGTTAAAAATAAATTGATTCTGTTCAAGTCCATGAATGCCAAATCTCACACTGAAGTTTTCTTTTTAATGAATGATTTTAAATCTCTGAAATTAGGTAGCCATAATAAAAACTCTGACTGAGCCTTAACAATACAGAAATAGGGCTGAATTTCTATAAAAGGTGGTGTTGCATGTTACTGAGTTCCAGGAAAAGATAAATATGAAAAGGAATTAAGTGCTTATTTTTGGTGAGACAGAAAACTGTTGTTGGATAAGGGCTGCAGGCTGCTCCCACAACCATCAGTTTTGTGCTGGAGGGTGCATCTAACACCCGTCACAGACACGCAGCCATGAACGAAATTTTGTAAAATGCCAAGTGGAGATACAAGAAGGGTGAAAGCCACCAAATGGCCTTTGGGTCTTCTCCTATATCTCCCTAGTGTCTTCTCCTGGCATATGTACCCCAGAAAGCCAATCTCACCTGAGTCCCATGGCTGCACATTTCCTTAGATAGCAGAAGTGAACGGACTTTTTTGCTGATACAGAGGAGGTGTGAGTACAGCTGTAGATGTCTCTGGAAAGGGAGGTGACCCCTATGAAACAGCTCACAAGTTGTAGATCTTCTCAGCCACTCCTTACTGACCTGAGACCAAGGGCTTGGGCCATTTTTCAGAAGAAAAGTAGATACCTGTGATTCTAGATTGGTACCTCAAGGTAATATTGGAAGCCAAAGGAAAGTTACTTACTAGAATTTATTTTGCCTTGGGTAGAATTAGTCCCTTAATTTGCAACCAGTCTAGAAAATTTGCAGCTAAACTGATTCATATTGGCATCAGAGGAGTTGGAAATTAATTACGTCCACAGCGAGAAGCTGTAGAACTGGTGGGAAGAAAACCAGTGAGTTGTTTTCTGAGTGGCCTTGGGGAGAACGGCGGGAAGTTGGTTAGTGGAGCTTTTTAAGAATCAAAAGGACACTCAAAATCCCTAATTAACTTTAGAGCAAATATCCCTGCAAGCGTCACAGTTTCCTTCTAAGAAAGTGAATGATCCAAACACTTTGTCAGGTACTTGCCATTGATTTGGTTAGGACATAGAAAATTTAAGGTAGGGACAGATATTGTGCTTCAGGGAGTTTTTACATCAGGCACACCTTTAATTTGTTGATGAGAATTACTATGTACTTCCTGGGAATATAAAGTCTGATTTCTGCCTATAATGAGCATAGTGGCCCTTTACAGTCTGCTATAGGCTCAACTCTTTCATGCTCTCAGGCTGAGGCTAAACCTGAGCTTGAAGAACTGTCATTGGGTCCACCAGGCACCAGAGCAAGAAATGCTGGGAAATTCTGCCTTTTCTCTCCTTGCCTGTTCTCCCAGTTAGGGAAATGACTATATATTAGAATATATCCAAAAGGACTCCACTTGTAAGAATTCAAAGGGTATGGGAAAAGTGTAGCTCTCTGCTTCCTCCTTAGCTTTCATAAGCAGTAATTTCCTGTTTCATCTTCCTTTCTGGATGAGAAATTTTCATTATGTGTTAATCTTATATTATACCTGTAATTAGGTAACTAACTGGCATTTCTACACCAGCAGTAACAGCAGAAGATGTTAACTTGTCTCACTTGTCCTACTGACAGTTGTTCCACTTTGTGCCTGACTATGAAATCGCCTACACGACAGGCCTGACTGGGAAGAGGACAGAGTACATGCTTTTAGAAATTAAAAGCCTCCTGTTGTGCCCTTAATGGGTTTTCAAACCCATTTGCTGCATGCAGGTATTATTACGGTCACTCAGCTTTGAAAATACGGGATGAGCAAATCCGTGAAAGGTTAAAACAGTATAGCTTTACAATGATTTCATGATCTTTCATAGCGCTCCTACTAATATTGGATATTAGAGAGGCTGCAGCTGTGATCAGCTATGCAGCTATGCAGGAGCAAAGGAAGCATTTGGAAAATGTTGCCTTACTTGTATGTGAAAAGCTTAGGATTTTAATACCGTTTTGAAATGTATTAATGTCACAACCACATTGTTTTCAAAACATCTGCCATTTTGGAAATCTTAGCCAAAATTCTCTCAAATATTCAAATGGTATTTGGAATTCCAGTCAAATTTAGTGGTAATCCTCCAAAAAAACCTGACTACAGTCACAGTTAAAAAGTGCACCTGGTGTCAGAGGAAGTGTTCGAACTAGGATATATCTCAGTGGGCTTATACATGTGTGTCTAGGGTCTAGATGATTATGTTTGCTCTTAAATAGCTCTTGCCAATTACAGAAGCCTTGAATTGAAAGTATCAGACTGTAGGGGTATCAAATGCCTGTGACACCTTATCAAATTAATGATTCACAATTAATAATGATGGGAGAAAGCTGCTTCAAATTGCCTCACGGGGAATTCTTATAGCTGCCAGGATCTGAAAGGTATAAATTGACTTTAATAATAGTCACAATGGGAGATCTTGATTGCTGGCATGCTAATGCACAATGAGTTTGGAAGATTTTGGTCCGAATATGAAAATTATTGGCTTTCCTTTTTTAAAAAAATAAACTAAAGAAAAAGGAAAGAGGTTAAAAAAGAAAAGCAGAGAGTGCAGGAAAAGGAAAGGAGATGGAATTATTAATTATAATATGTATGTTTATGTTTTAGGCATGCTTTTTGTAATAAATGCCAGGAGAGGAACATGTCCTTCTGAGGCAGACTTATTAAGTCTTTTAAAAGTGGTCACTTCTAGTTTAGCCTCCCTTGCTCAGCTTTGTATCTCAGACTTATTCCCTTGATTCTTTCAGCTATGCTAAACAGGTAACTTAGTGCTCTTCTATGCTTTATTCTTTGCCGAGGTTAGCTATGAACACACCATGTGTGTGTCAGGGTCTCCATTAGAGACCTGTTGTGCCTCTGGTAAGTCCTGTTAACTTGTATTGGTCACCTATGATTTTCATGTTTTCATTTATTTTCCTTCCAGTGACTATTTGTCCGGTCTTGGTTGTACTCCCTGCCTAGGAAGGCCAGGCAAACACCAGGAGGTGTTTGAAAACTACCTGTCACAAGTACATTCCTAAAAATGTGGTTTTCATGTTTAGTGAGGTCAGGAGTCTGTTACACAAGACACCACAAACAAGGGTTAAAATAACTTCAGTACTGTTTCAGCATACAAGCTAAATGCAACATATTTGACCAAAGTTTTAGGGAGTTAACTCTTTTTACTTCACTGTATTTGTTTTTAAAACTTCTGAGCTGTAAACCAGGATCTTTGAGTTACTCTTAACTCTGGCTTTATAGGGTGGCATATTGCTATGAAATCTGTCTTTGTGGTGAGGAGTAGCATTGACTTCCAAGTCCTTAACTCTATGAAAAAAAGAAATCTCATCTTAATGCAGGTGTCTAGTATTGCAGGATCCTGATTCTAGAATACTTTTTTCCAGATCATACAGCAACTTACTATTACTGTTGTGAGCTATATTTTAAAATATATATATATATATATATATATTTTAAAAGAATTAACTGATCAAAGATAGTTTACTGAACTATAACATATATCTAATGAAACTTGGGAAAATAGCCTTTAAGACTTAAGATGTGGTTGTAAGATGTTAAGATGTTACAGTCCCTGTAACACTCAGAGCGGCTTCTACATCAAAGGTTGCAAGGAAAAACAAAAAGAAAATACAGAAACTATGATTTAATGACTATCTTAAGTCACTTCTTTTCACTTTGTCTTTTGCAATCTGTACATTCAGTTATGTAATTACACCATAATGAATCAGAAGGCTTCTATAAATAGTTCTTATTAACTATTCATTTTAGCTGTGTGGATGTGTTTGAAAGGATGGTAATATCCTGCTGAAGGAATCTGGAGGTAGGAAACAGTATGGACAAGTATTGATATTAGTGTTAATTAGAAAGAGTGATCTTGTTTTTTTAAAAAAACAATTCAGAGTAAGAGCTCCTTAGCATTCACCAAGCTATCTCAAAACACTTACAGAAAAACCTCCATTAAAAAGACTTTAAATTACCTGCTGCTAATCTTGCAAAGCATAGGTAAATGAATTTTGATCATGTACCAGATCTTTCTAGAGGTAGTATTTTTGCCAAGAGTACAGACTTGTGGGGGTTTTTTTTCCCCCTTCATCAGATTTTTGCATTACTGTATCTGCACTGACTTCTGGTAGTCATTTTCCGCCACTAATTTAAAGGCTCAAACAAATCTAGGAGAAGTTGTATTAGAGAGAAGTTGTATTAAAGTTTTTTTTTTTTTTTTTTTTTTTTTTCCTAAACAGCTACAGGACTTTCCTGATAAAAAGAAAAGTAAATCTGTATGTCATCAACACAAAATAGCAATTTAATGAATGGCTTTCCCCAGAGGCAAGGTGCACACGCTAAAAAATATACAAAGTACCAACAAACGCCACTCAGGTCCCTTTGGGACTTTACAAAGTGTAAAGTGTAAAAGCAAAACAAGGACCCTACTTGTATCGAAAGTGTCTTAACATAACTACTCGCTTTTAAAAAGGCTTAAAGGAGAGAAATTCATCTTTTACTTTGTTTATTCCCTTCTCTTTCTTCCCTCACCCGCAGCCCTTTTATTCTGAGAGCAGGTTAGACTTGCTATTGACAATAAGATAGATACTCTTTCGGGCTTTTCTTCAGAGGAGCACTGAAAATCAGCCACTGATATGTTTATTTGAGAGCTGAGGCTGGGGCAGAGAAAACAAACACTGTCAATATGTTTGGTGTTAAGGTAAATGGCATCAGGTCCTCCCGGTTTGACTTGTAAAGTCTCAGCAACTCTGTTGCTGTGCGCTGGTGTTTTAGTAGGCCACAGACTGGCCTCCAAAAGGAAGGGAAAAGTACATGATGTTTGTACAGCTGAAAACAAGATGAAAAACCACAGGCCCCCTCTCACACTCCATTAGACCCTAAAGTCCATGGAGTACTGCACTCAACACATAAACACTCAGTTTGTGGAAAACTTTCTCAATGTGTGAAAGAAGGGAACAAAGCCTCGAGCCCGAACAATGAACATCTCTGTACGAAGCGAACAGTCGGCGCAAAATGCAGCGGTAGTACTCAGTTAAACAAATACCTGGTGCAGGAACACATTAATCACATTAATAACTCCCAATAAGAACTCTTGGGAAGGCATCTCGAAACTCAGAGCAGAATACGATGCGCGCAGTCCTCCCATCCTGTAGTTATTATTTTCTTTTCACTTATGTGAGTGGTGGTAAGAAAGGTGCCTGTGACGGACGCCGCACTGCCTTGGTGTAGACAGCTGGCACAGACCTCATTCTATGTGTGCTTTACCCATAACTCTGCCACTGCAATATTTCGTAGGAGTATACTTAAAAAGGCATAAGTACACCTAGAGTGTTGGTATGCAGCTGTGCGTACTGGAGCTCTGCTCCACACTCTTCACGTCCACTGTCTCGTGGAACAACAAGATAATATTGTCCTGTGCCTCTATTTTGCAATAGGAAACATAGAATATAGGGAATATAGTAAGCAGGAGTGTTAAATTCTATCCTGGTCCAGAAACACCAACACCTCTATTTCATAAAGAGCAGAAGGAACTTTCACTGTTGTAGGTGCATACTTTGTATACTTTGGGGATATCTGGGTACAAATCTCAAGACATTTCCAGATCCTCAGCAGGTTGAGTCAGATGTGTAACTGAATTCAAGATAATAAAATTACCTTTTACAAAATCATGATGTTAGAACTCACAGGAAGGCAACAGATGTGGTGTTTTCAGAGTCTGCAGCTGGATGAGCATTCTGAGCAAAATATGAGTTTTTCCATCAGATTTAAGAAAAGAACAAAATAAATATACAATTCAAGTGCCAGGGCTGTTTCAGTATCGTACCTCTGAGTATTTTAGAGTGCTGAATGTCTGCAAATAGATAAGATCTTATTCTCTCAGCTAGAAAATTTATTTAGATAAGGAAGATCAGCTGTTTAACTTGAATGGTTAGATTGTGTCAGCAGAGAATTTTCCTAATGTATGGCCTCTTGTTCAATTACAGCACTTTGCCACCACACTCTCGCCCTTTAATCTGGGTGTAAGAGTTAGAGCAGCAGCAAAGGCAGGGTGAAAGGGGCATGACAAAAGGGAGAAAATATGCCTAAGCCCTACCAGCTGCTGTGAAGAAAGAGGGGCTGAAGGTTAACAGGAGTAGACAGGGCAGGAAACAGCCACAGTTGGAAGGAATCTGAGAAAGATCTGAGGAAGAGATCACTTTGGGTTTCAAAATGCCCCACTATTACCCTGTCGTGCTCCACTAATAACAGTATAGCTTCTGATTAGTTTGGGAACAGATTAAAACTGATATAAAGAAAAAACTGGACTTCCAAACTTGTTGTTTATAGTCAGTCAGATGGGAAATTTGAATTGTGGGTGCTGAGCTGAATTCCAGTTGAGATTTTTCAAGGGAGACCCACAAATACTTTCCATAACTTACTGATATCTTAAATTAGCTTTTCAAGGCTGTACAGTATTCTCTTTAAACAGGATATTTTAATGAATGGTTTAAGGTTTGGGTCTCAAAGAATATAATGTGACTCAGACTTCCAATGGTTAGCTCCAAATGCTAGACCTCTAAATAAATTTCCTGATTCTTGAAATACACCTCTTCCAATGACTTCAGTAAACTCTGCAGGGTGCCATAACAACCTCTAAAAATCAAGCTGATTTTCACTGGTGTGTGTGTGTATGTCTGTGTGTAGGAAGATTTAAAGACCTTGACCATAGAAAGTCATACAAACATCTCTGACTCCTTGCTATGATCGATATGCAGCTGTTCTAATTTCCATCAAGAAAAGCTGAATTAATTTTATTTTAGACTTGATTCTGAAGGTGATCCTATCTCCAGCCCCTTCCTCAGCATCATGCTTTATGAATGCCAACACGCAAAAACATGCCCTTTAGATTTTAGATTTCCCTGGCTGGAAGCTCAGTTCAGTCTTTCATCAATATCAGGTAGATTGGCTAGAATTATTTGTGCACAGCCTGAAATGCGAAAGAGCCTTGTTCTAGCTACCACTTTACTTTGGAGTAGCGGGCTCACTTATTTTGGGGTGAAAATGACAAAGGCAACCCACAGCACTGTTATGCCACTTCTTCATTGGTTTGGATACCCTCAGGATCTGCCTATGCCGTGAAAGAAGAGGAGAGGCACTGCACTCCCGACCGTTCATGCTGCAAATTAGGTTTCTTCACCGGATCTGTTTTGAAGTGCTTCAGTGAGCTTTCCTCAGTAAAAATCCTGAGCCTTGCTCAGGGGATAGTTCATTCCAAATTAGCAGTCTGGACAAGACTGCACTGGGATTAGTTTCCTCCACGCGACACAGTTTTCAGCACTATGCCAGCAGGCCATGCACCCAACGCAGACTCATGCTTCAGGGCATATGGCACATACCTTCAGTTTTATGTCGTAAAAGCACCACGTTGGTGGGCTGCAGCACAGCCCACAGGTTATTTCAGGTGCACTGAACTGTGACCTCCTTCCCCCAGTCCCTCCCCACCCTGGCCAAAAGAAGTCTGTAAAGGTCCACGTGGCCTCAGAGGAACCCAAGGGCCAAGTAATATAGGGCTGGCCAGTGTGCCCTGGGGGGGTTCTAGCACTGAGCAATGTGAGCCCGTGGGCCTCGGGGTGCCACCTGGCTGATGGTTACTCCCAAGATACGCTATGTATAGAGACACAGATGTTGCTTGCAGTGACAGCGGGAGCAGGAATGAACGGCCCTTAGAGCTGGCGAGGTTGCACCGAGTCCTCCCCCTCCGCTCCGAGCACGTGCTGAAGTGGGCACTGTTTTACATACTTCACAGAGCTGCGACTTTATCTCAAGTCTTGTGATACAGCTTGTTTAATTAATACTGCAGCAGTTGTAATTATTAAAGGCTTTTTAGCTGTCAGGTTTTCAGAGAAGTTTCAAAGTATGGGTTAAGTGCTTATAGATGAAAAAACAAACATGAAAAATTTTTTTAATATTTATTCAGTTTTTTAAAACAATCTCCCTATTTAGAGATGACTCCAGAAACAAAGTATGATAAATGCAATAAAAAGGAGGTTTTAAAATAGCTTTTAGATTTTACTCTTGCATTTAGTGCTTCCAATTTATCATGTAAAAGACAAATTAGCTGCAGATGTCTGAAAGATTACCTTAATTTCCTAACATATAGGAGTCTTGAAAGAGAAAGAAATGTAAAGCAAATATTATCTGAGATAATATACATTAATTCACATCTCAACCTATATTTTTACATTTTGCAATTGAAGGTATATATTTTTAAGTTCTTTGTAGAAAAAAATGTAAAGAAATGAGTGGCATTTGCTGAATAATGTTTAAACATTTTTGTAACGTACCTCCTACGCTGCCCCCCCTCTTCTTTCCCTGACAGTATTAAGTCTGTAATACAGAAATCCTCACATTCTCCAGATGGTAGCATAAATTTTCAGGTCAAGTGATATTAAAAATAGATAATAGCACAGACCTCATGAGTCTCTACAGAAAGACTAAACAGTCACAATAGGGAATATCATTGTTTTGGTTTTCTTTATGAGGTTTTATGTACTCAGCTGTTTCTTCGCCGTGCTCTCGGTGCAGTGAGACCCTGATCATTCTGAATTCCAGTTCCACCTCACTTCCTACCCTTTATACTTTCTAAGCCCCATGCCACACAAGTCAAGGGAAATATATCCACACAGCTGCACCATCAGCTCCTAATGCGCTCTCCACTGCCGGTACTCCCGCTCTTCACTTCAGAGTATTTATAACTGGCAAATGAGGTCTTGAATAACCCGCTCTTACAGGTTCTTTAGAGGAATACAGTACAGTCCGTGGCACCTCTGTGTTCTGATTAATGGATGGGACCTTTCTAAAAATCCACCACTAATAAACTGTTTTAAGCACAGGAAGTTTTGAAAGTGTGTCATAATAAGATGTACATTTGAGTAAACATATTTTGTAGGCACAAAGTAGCTGTCAGCTGAAACGATGAGCTGCTTTCAAATGGTCCCCCAGCGAGCCTATGAAGTAGCTGAAGACCTATTAAGAAAATGAGAGTGGGTTCAGGGGGTGACACAAAGCTCCACCAGCTATTTGTTCTTTTATGTCTGGTTCTACTTGGACCAGGGCTTAAATAATGTCTCTCACATGGCCACAGCCATCTGCGGTTCAGAAATATAGCTTTTCAACCATGAAGGCTGCTTTTCACACCCAAGTGGAACTGGCAAATGGCCAAATCATGTGCAAGGTTCATATTTACATAGTAGTAACATTTTGGAAGAGAAAGAAGCTCTGTGGCTTATCAGTTTCCTTTGACCTGTATACCTAGTACTTAGGCAGATTTTTTTTAAGTCCACATTTGGTGCTTTTTATTTTTTCTTCAAAAGGCAGAAAGCAGTGGTCAGTCTCCCATAATGTTCCCTTTCAGTGGAACGAATCTGCCATTCATAGTCCTGCTTGACATCTACTCCATAGCTACTGCCTCTCCAAGACAGCAACACTGCAGGGCAAAACAGCAAAGTGTTTGTACTCAGGAATTTCAGTGAGGAGCTATTTTTAAGAAATAGAGGTAAGCTATGTCTACATTAGCAACTACTGTACCCCAACAGGAGCACATCAAGGGCAGAAGTGTTGGTGCTCAGGACCTGACATGCATAGTGTCCTTATTTCAGAGGATTTACTTAAGCTTCAGCAGAGACTCTGGACTCTGGACCCTGGACTGAATGCCCAAGAGCAGTTGGAGGTTTAACTTCAGTCTTGCGGTTTAATTTTATCTGAAAGGAACCAAGTTTGTGTATGCTGAGATTGTTCCACAGCACAACCCTCATGTGGTAAGTGGGGGCAATTGGATAATTCTCTTCAAAAATATTCTTGTGGTCTAAAACATAGAGGCTGCATCTATATTAGTGCCATAGAAGAGAATGGAAATAATGCTTTTTAAATTTCAATATTGCATGCATAAAGTGGGTGGGACATGGGGAGCACAATCAGCCTTGGAAAGTACAGGTGCAGGATGCTGGTTTGAGGGGCAGAAGGATCTCTGCAGCGCATCTTCATTGGCTCAGCAAGTGCTGATCTGCGAAGTGACAGCAGAGGATTGCAGCTCTGAGCAGCGGGACATGCTGGGGCCCGATGCATCTGCTGTACAATTTCATACCCAAGAATCATGCAGTAATGCCAAAATATTCTCAGTGAAGGATTATACGGTGCTCCAGCTGCAGTAACAGCAGTAGCCCTGTAGAAATACAGCTGCAGGATTTGTCAGTATGTTATATATGTTATCACTATGCCACTGTATTGCTTCCCTTGAATTGTCCTGTATTCCCTCGAATTTCCCTCAGTTTAAAGCTGTTTGAGGTGGAGTTTTCAGTGCTTTTGTAGCAGCCAGCTTCTCTTTACTGTTAATTTGCCTGTATCACAGCAATGTTTCCAGTTGTGAGAGCCTGCTCCTAAGCTCGTGACTTTCCCCCCCCCCCCCCCGTCCTTTGCGCCTGCTCTTCAGTTCATGTTATGTGGAGCCCAAAACAGCCTGCAGTTCTCCAGGTGTGGCCACGTCGGCACTTTGTACCAGAGCACAGTTATCTGGTCAAATCTGTGCTCTGCTCCTCTATTTACACTTCCCTGTGTTTTGTTTGCTTTCCTAACTACTACCAGACATCAGGTTGCTGTTTTTAAGTGTCTGTCAACAGTCATCACCAAATCTGTTCCCTGATCAGTGTTTTGCACTTTGTGACTGAAGAACACACTTTCTACTGTTTTTGTCAACACATCTCTTGTTATTTTCTGTTTATTTAATAGCCTAGTTAATCTGTTTTCCTATCCATGCCTCCCTTTCATTCCAGGTTTGATTCATCTCCTTCCCAAGGGCAGAGGCAGCCTTCTCAGTTTGATAACTTTCCTGTATGCCCACCAATTCATATGTTCGTTCTTCTAAAACACATAGAGTAGGCTTTACATTAAAATTTAATAGCAGTCACTATTATACAAATCAGCTCAGTCTTATTAAGTACCACTTTCCAGCTTATTTTTTGTTTTCATTGTTCCTCATATTTGAATGTTTCTGTGTCCGCCAGTACTATTTTTGCTAGCCAATAAAATGCATGAAATCACCCTTGGCTTATTTAGTACTTAAGTTATCCCTTGCTCTCAAATAATGGGATTTGCAAAAGAAAATAGCTCCAGGTGAGCTATAGGATTTGTGATAGAGAAAAGGTGATGCATCTGGAAAAGGATTTAATTTGTGTAGTACTGGGGAAACACAAGGTATGGTGAGAACCTCTGTAGTATTAGGAGGTTTTGAAACACACCTAAGGTTTCAGATGCTTGTGCAAACAGAAAAGCAGTTGCCATGAAGTTCTAGTAATTACATTTTGCATGGATTAACTGTTCAGGTCAAATTTGAGTCTGCTGTTATCGGTTGCAAGTGAACATCAATACTTCATACAACACTGCAATGAGGAAAAACTATGTTGGAAATTTATAACAGAAGTTTATCATCAGCATTAAGATGGTACATATGTATCTTGGTCATTGCACTCCTTGTTATATGGAAGTGAATACCTCAGAATTGATCATGCTGTACATGAGCTACCTGAAATTTTCTTCTGCTGCACTTTTTCCTTAATGACATCAGAAATTTAGTGCATGTTTGAGAAGTTGCTGGAGTAATAATTTGAATGGTGGAGGAAGATAAATGCTGATATTCGGTTCTGGAGGGACTTTTGAATGTGACTCCTTTATCAGTATTAAGCTTGGCATTTAGAGCAATGTGGTTCTGTCTACTGAAGCAGTCCTCAAGATGTTTTTGTAACCTCTAGTTACTTGATTTTGTTGTAAAGCAACAGAATTCTGCTTTGCAGAGGGGGATAACTGTGAACTCAACTGGCAAAAAAACTGGAACATTTAACATTTTCCAGAAACCAAACTTCCCAAATGTCATCTTGTTTTGGATTGATGATTCTTCATCTGACAAAATGGAAACATTTAATTTTCTCATGGTTTATGTGGGATGGATTTTGATCATATGTTATATGAGTATGAGACAAACAAAGAAAAAAAGTTTAAAAAATAATTGCTTCAGAATAAAAATTAAAATATTTAATTGAGTAAATATCATCACGGAGTATTTTTAAATTGTCAGAAGTATTCTCCCCACCCCTGTTTTCTTCAAAATGAAATTCCAGTAAAATGAAAGCTCACAAACCATTTCTATCAAAACTGCATATTCTCACAAAAAGGATTGTATCAAAATTTTTACTAATAAGCTTGGCAGGTTTTAAATAATATTATTTCACCCTCAAATTCTGACCATTTTGTAAGATGTGCTTTTAAGAGAGCCTTCTATCACAATGTGCCAAACTGCATCCCAGGCATAATTACTTCTTTTGATTGTGTAAGTAGCCAAATGAAAAAAAAAAAAAAAAGACCAAGTTTTTCATTTGCTTGGCAACTTGGTAAAACAGTCAGTAGAATAATGAAGGAGACATACAAACCAGAAATAAACTGTAAGGGAAGGCAGAGGAAACATACTTATGTAAAAATTCATTTGCTTGCTTGCTTTTCCTCCCCTTTAAGGCTTCCCCTTTTTGCTTATCCACATTTCATCTCTCATAACTGATGTCACCTGCCATCTTTCACGGCAACTCCAGGCTTCATTTCCAGTCCCTTAAAATGTGGCTAGATTTTTCTTCTGACTTCATTAAGATCTACAGAGTAGTAATATTCTGACTGCGTAACTGGAAGTCATGTTTAAAGGATTCTCTTAAAGTAAAGTTGCCAATGCAGACTTCAGTGAAAGGAAATACAGAAGTCATGTAGGCTTTAGGAAACACCTGCTGATCCTGGCAAGTACAATCATGCAGAGAACATTTTATGGCATATTCACAAACAGTCAGACGACTGTGAAAAATATTTTGAGAATTAGTAAAGGTCATAAAGATGTAATAATTTGTTTCAGCGGTTGATTCAGTAATTTAGAAAACAATAATGAATGTATACATTAACAGCCAGCTAGGAAAACGTCAACAATGTTAAAAGTCTCCAAAATAAAATCTCCAAATCTCAGGGACAACAGCTGACAGCAAAGTGTGTGAGCGGAAGCCCAGAAGGACGCTGTGACTTGAGCAAAGGCCGGGCTTGGAGAGTCCTGGGGCGACGGTGCGTTGCGCAGAGCACGCCAGCACCGCTCCGTCAGCGCGTGCGTCCCTGCGTCAGAGGGGCTGCAAACCCCTGCCTGAGCACCCAGCTTCTTCGACTGAGTGTGGTTTCACTCGTACCATTTCCTCTCGGTACTTCATTTAGTCTAGTCCATCCTGGATCCTTAATACCTTTTGAGGAGATAGGTCAAAGAGAAAGATTTGAGAGATTCTTGAGTGAAAACATCAGTTGCTACTAGTGAAATAGGGCAGGGTGGGATTAAATACATGTGCAGAGGACGCACATTTCTCAGTTTAGCTTAACATTTTAAAAGCCATGGCTGTCATATCAAGATAGCTATGAAACATGTACACATCCCCTTTAAAGACAGTGCCCCACAGGCCATGTATTCCATACATACATGATCTAAGCACTTACATCAAGTCTTTTTTCTTTTTTTTAAAGAAGTTTGTGATACAAGAAAATACCACCTACAGTATATACATGGAAAAAGTTTTCATCTGCTTTATGTTTTGATACGGCAGTCTATATTTTGACTCCAGAGTGTGATGACTGTATAACTTTTCACATGAATTTCATTTTTCCTGTCAAGGTACATTATTTTAAGGGTGACAATAACTTGGCTTCAAATGAGGTGAAACCATCACAGTGATAAATGAGTTTCTTGAGGAGGGAGGTTATACCCTGGGAATACACTTTGAAAGACCACACACCTCTGCTTAACTAAGCTTGTTAGCTTTACAACACATTACAAATACTTGTTCTAATGCATATGGCAGTGAAGAGACCTGAGCACTTGACTTTTGAAAATACAGTGTATGTTACATGGTGAGATTAGTCTTGCTTTTCACACTGGCCTTTTGTGCGAGTCTGCTGTTTAACAGCTAAAAGCTGCTTTTGCTCCCCGCGTTGTTCTGCGGACTTCATTTTTCTGATGTCAGATTCAGAGCAGACAGGTCAGACTTTTACACACAACTGCTCGCTGCAGCCATGGGGGGGGCACCATTTTATTGCTGTGAAATTCATATTGCAACACAAGAAAAAAAGCTCGTGCCAGATGGTGTCAAATCTTTAGAAACATTTCTAGGCATCCCTTTAATAGTTAATGAAGCAAGTTGTAGACCCTCAGTGACTTGTTGTCATCTTGCTATGTCATTTCGGTATTGCCGCGCTGCCGCTGTGTATGGCATAACTGAAACATGCAGAAAAGAGACCCTGGACAGTCAAGAGCACAACTGTCCTCCTCCATGGCAAATATGCAGCATGCTGTGAATCTTACTTCTGCTCTCCCTCAGCTATTCTGCACTTTTAGGAGTAATGGTTTGGTAAATCTTTGAGGGCTGCATTAAATAATCCCTATGATGTGATGCATTACTACATTACATGCTTCACACAATGGCTTTAAATAAGTTAACAACATAGCTGAAAGATATTTTACCCTCATTTTCTCCTTCAAAGAGTTGCTTGAGGGACAAACTGCACTTCTGATAATTAGATACCGCAGAGATGGCAGAGATTGCACACAAGGAAATATGTTTTCTGTTGTGCTCTTCTGTGCAGAAATAGTACTTTAAAAGTCAGACTTGACAGACGTACTAAACTTCCTATTCCCACAGTGCAACCTTGGATAGCCACAGACTATCTTCTCCCTTCTCCTTTCTTATTCACTTAGCCTCCCTCTATTTTCATGTCTTAAGAGAATACAGTCAGGTCTAAATAAGCCTAAATGTAATTTAAAGGTAACTCATCTGCCAAGTGTGGTTTTTTTCAGTGAAATACTGCCTCCTGAGTTGCTTGGAAGCTTTTTCAAGCATTAACTATGGCGGCTTCCGAGTGAGGGGTCGCTTCTCCATGACAAACGGACGTTGCACCACGCTGCGAACGTTAGGATGTGGGAGTGCTCTCGGTGCAGCCCACCTCCAGCCTGGTGGTCTTGTGCACTTCAGCATGGCCGCGCACGAGGGCTGCAAGGGTGGGCTCAGCCGGGAGGGTCAGGGGCAGGGTCCTCCCAGGATTTTTTTTGCCTATGATATCTTAAACCCACTTTGGCCTGGACAGTAGAGATCTGGCTGTATGTGGAACCAGAGGTCCCATGCCAGGAAAATTCTGAGGAGCAAGAGGAGGAGAAGTTTTCTCCATAGGTCATGTCACTTCTGAACTGGAGCGGTCACCGTTTCCAGGAATAAATGCAAGTGCTGCTGGTTATGCAGCTGTCTCCAGACCCTTTCCACACCTTTCCACAGGTATTTGTGAAAAGGGATGGTATTGTGAGGAGGGGAGGAAAAAGAAGCTGATTTCACACAAGATATTTATGTTTTACCTTGGCCTGAAAGGGCCTCTCGTCCGCAGTGCTCGTTCGCTCCGACACGCTCGCTGTGCCTTTGGGAACGGCTGCTCCGAAGGCAGATCTGCCGGCCCTAGCCAGGGCGGCCGTGCCGTACCCAGTCCGGTGCAGCCCGCCGGCCGCAGCGCGAGCCGGCGGGCAGAGCGCGGTGCTGCGCTCCCGCGGCACCCGCACCGTTTCCCAGTCTGTCCTGCCCCCTCCTGGGCGCTGGTGACAGCCTGAGAATTTAATACCTACTGTGGGGCTCTCTCTCTCTCTTTTTTTTTTTTTTAACTACATCCAGTGAACATATATTTTCAGTTTGAAATCTCCAAAAAGGTGACTTTGGGCATCTGCTTCTCTTCTTGCTGCCTCTCCAGCTCAGGTTTATTTGCTGGGGAAGCTGCAGGACTGAGCCTTCAAGAGCTTTCAAGGCAGGCAGAAGTGGGAAATCAGAATTAGCCCAAACACTTGCTTCCCCTTTTACATAAGCTATATATACATATTTAAAAATATAAAGCGTATATGAATTTTTGTGCTTATGAAGGACGGGGCCCGACAGCAGTGAGGTGTGCCAGACATAACACAGGCAGGTGCTGTGCAAACTTCCCACTGCAGCTCAGTCAATGCCCCTCAGTCCGGGCTGCCTGAAATCTCGGGGCTCTCACGATGGACGGAGTGGTGTTTTTATGAAGTGCGTTAACGCCGACTAAGACTCGCTCCCATTTGCCGGACGCCAGAAGCGAGAGACGGGAACACTGCTCCATTCTGCCCGGGCCGTCTACACTAACCCCGATCAATTAGCACCTGCTTTTAGAGCCCGGCTTCTCCTTTTGCCCAGACCTACCTACGCAAGCGCTTCTGGGCCACTCACACCTGCTGGTGCAAGCCCTAAAATGCCACACACAGGCAGTAGGTGAAGCTGGGTTGAAAGTTAATTGTAAATCAGGCCCTTCTTTTAGCTAGCTTCATCCCACTCTCGCTGAAAAACAATTTTTGTGTTGGCAAGAAGGCTGGGTTGATGGCCGCCAATATTTGGAGTGAAAGTGGCATTCATAAGGGCCTAGTTACGGGCTGGGAAAGGCTGCTGGGAGGGAAATGCCACCTTGCCTGCCAGGGTATGTTGGACTGAGAATGAGAGCTGAAATCTAGAGCTGCTCCAGCAACTATTCTCTCTTGAAATGCTTTGTTTAGATGTGGTGACAGGTGTCACCTTTTTAAAGAGATGTCACTGATACAGACTGGAAAACCTCCATGCATCTGCAAAGTGAGCATTTTTCCCTGAATTAGCTCCCTTCTTTCGTGTGTGAGTCCCCAGGCACAGCTGGGCTTGCAGCATTGCTTCATAGAGATGGCAGACGGAGAGCCCAGGTCTCCTAAGGGTGTCCTAGGCCTGGGTCTGCAGGGTGTCCTAAGCCTACACTGGTTTGCTGGAAAGCCAGGTGTTCTTGGCACCACTTGGCTGAGTTTGAGTCCAAGCTGGTTTAGTCTTTGCAGGATCAGACCCACAGGCTCCTACGCCATTAACTTCAAAATAGCGCAACACACGTTCAGTCAGTCCGTCCAAAGGAAACTCCGTTCGCGTGCTCTGAGACGGCGCTGTAACGGGAACCAAAGGGCTGTCAGCAGGTACCGCCAAAAGATCCGCTTCCAAAGAGCGCTCCGGACCGGAACGAAGCCGCTCGTGCAGATGCCCTCGGAGTACCTCAAAGGCTGTTCGGAAGGTTAGCTCCCTGCGTTCGGTCCGTGCGAGTACCCCCGCTGCGACTCAGTTTGACCTTTTCGTGCTCTGAATATCCTGCGCTTTTCATTTTAGTCCGAAATGCTTATGTACGTACGTGCCCTTTATCCAGCCTTCAGTGCCACGTGGGCCTTCGTTCCTCCCTCCTTCACCGAGATGGTTGCTGCTCTATCCACCTTTTTAAATATTTCTCAGATCTACATCTTTCCTTCTCTTCTATTCCTTGTTTCTCTCTTTCCATTCTCTTTTTCACTTCTGTCATTGTTCTTCCTGCTCTGTTATCCAGTCTTTAGTTCAGGACTGACCTTTTGAAATACTTAGAGATATCTGCCTGGTATATGTAGCTTTAACATTTCCTACTATTCCTGATAATTGTTTTTTGCTGGCATTATTTTCTTTTTTTTTCTTCTCCTTTTTTTTTTTAACCTATGCTTAAAACATTTGACTTTTGGGCAGGCTCATCATTTCATTTTACTGTTTGTACAAACTTGGACTGATAAGTATATGCAAAATACTATGCTAACAGTCGTCTGTGTGAACCTGTGAGTTTGTATTTGCAAATCTAGTTCAAGAAAACTTTTGGAAATATTAAATGAAGGCGCTTAGTTGCTTCTGGTCGGGAAATGTTTTTTCCTCTTTCAGGAGAGATGAGAACAATAAGGCTTTTTAATCATCTAAGTACTACTTCGGTTATGCTGAAAAAAGTCAAAACCTCTTCAAAACAAAATTTTAGCTTTTACAGGTGTTGTTTTTGTAGAGAACTTCCTCAATATTTTTTTCAAAATGGATACTATTCATGAAGTTTTCCATTCCAGCAAAAAGTTCCTGTCCATTAAAAAAGTCAATGGAAATTCTTGACCAGCTTGAGTTCAAAAAGTTCAGCCTTTTCAAACAGCTGCCAATGTGCCTATTGGTCATTGTGATTTTACAATTTGGTCATTAGATGGTGCTCAAGAGATTAAATCCACTGTTCAGATCATCTTTTCTTTTTTTTCTTTTTTTCCTTTTTTTTTAAGAAGCTGTACTCTACAGATAGTTTCTGTTTGTATCTACACCAAACATACGTAATGTGTGGCTTTATACTAACTAAAAGTAAAGTTAGATTTACTACTAACCTCAACAGGAGCAAGGTCTCTACCAGTTAGCTGGTGTGATGTAGGACAGCTACTGAGAACTGCTGTACTGTAACAGACATAAGCTGAAAACGTAGCCACTGTTTTGACTGTTAATTAATCTGAAACTTCTCTATTATTGTGCTAACATCAGTGGAATTTCTGATGAAGTATTAGCAAGTGCTTTAGCTATAAGAGTAATCATGTTATGAGATATATAGGAGTTTTACTTCTATTATTTAAAATGATAAGAAAATTTTTACTGTGGACCAACCACTCCCAAAATAATTTTAATTTGATATGAGACTGGAAAAAAGTATTTGTTTTTAAATTACCATTATTAACTAACAGCTGAAAATGATGCATCATGAAAATGGCTCCCTTTGCATAACACGACTGAATGCTACTATGTTTGTTTCCTTACTGTGAATATGTGAGCAAATGATTGTTTTAGTCACCTTTGTTCTCAGTGCTGCTCGTAAGTCTGTCTTAGTGTTAAACATAGACTTTTGATCTCTTTATGGCTCTTTCTTGAGCTGAGTTCACTGGAGATTCCCAGGGAGGGAGTGACCCACCTACCACGCAGGCTCTAAAGGATGGAGGGTGGGGGAATGATGCCGTAAGGCGTTGTGCAAGTACCAGAACGAGTTGAATTGGATGAAATCAAGCAGGGAAATACATCCTGCTTAATTCTTCTTCTTTACATCTTGATTAAGCCACTCTAGCACAAAAGGGCATTTTATTCCTCAGTATGTCATTGTCTGCACAGTACCTCGAAGTGGCAAAGTCAAGAATTCACCCATTCTTTGTTCTGCCTTATCTTCTGCCTGTCTTCTAGCTAATGTATTTAAATAGCAGAGTGCTGTAAGGCAGCCCTGTATGCGTGGTTTACCGTGCAATTTGGTCGATTTTGTTAATTGTGTCAGCACTTTCACTGAGATCTGGGAAATATTGTTTAGCTAAGAATATCAGGCAGTAAATATTTTAGAAATTGCCTATTATTACTAGGAGGAGTTATTAAACTAAAAGAAGTATTAAACTAAAAGAAGAAAACTAAAAGAAGGCCTGTGTTTCTATAGATCCTCATGAGACCACAATTCCAATATATAAAAGAATAAGAAATTGTTCAAATATATTAAGGAGAAGAAAGCTGTGTTTTGTTTGCAGCTCTTACAGGAAATTAGAGCAAAAAGATACGGTAATGGAGAAGTCAGAGAATTTTGCCATAGCTCTTAACTGTCAACTGAATAAGAAATATTTGTGCTGCCAAGCAAGGATTTACCAGATGTTAGGAAACCTTAAAGCTCTTGCCCTTTTCTCTTCTCTCACTCCCCTGGCTCCGCTCATTAAAGTGGCAGTGTCCGTTGACTCTAGTCACAGTTGCAGCTACACTCATGCAACATAGCTATGTGCAACCCTATGTTTCAAGGTCTTCACGCAATTAATTAGAAGTCAAGTTGCATCAGTTGCCAGGATCCAATAATACTCATTTGAGGGCTCTGGAGGAAATATAATGCCAAAGAAAAGAAATAGTGGTGAGAATTTGCAATAATTAAAAGTATAAACTATGTCTGTACTCTGGAAAATTCAAAAATAGAGCTCAGGGGAATTCTGGAAACTACATGCTGAATGCCTTACTGCTGCGTGTGTACTATGTAGACTTTATTGTAAATAAGTTCAGGGCAACATCAAGGCAAATCATATGAAACTTTTAAATTTATTACATTATCGGAGAACAACATTTGGTCCCACTTCCAAAAAATATTCTGATTCCTATTTGCTCACAAACAGTGCACAAACTCTCTTGTGATTCACATTCCTTCATTGCAGTAAAAGTACTCACAGGCAATAATGACCTTTCGTGGATGGAAATGTTACTAATATGTGTCGCTAGCACACAACAGTGAAAAAAAACCTCAACCAGCCAACATTTGGAAAGACACTACTGTCAATTCCACATCTATTAACAATTTCTTCATGTTAAAACACTTGCAGACTTAGCTCCTCTTTATTAAATGATAACCAGAAGGAGTAAATTACTTGTATTATTTCACAGTGAAATATAAGCAATTATATGTTCATAGTAACCCAACCCAAGTGAACTACTCTTAAAAATGCAAGCCAAGCTGATCTAAAATCAGGGGGTTTGGAACTGATGAAGGAGAGATATGGGGAAAAAAAAGACCATCCAATCAAAGGAAACAGGACAATCAAAATATACCGTGCCAATTAAAACACCCTATACTGATCCAAGACAAATTGAAGTTAGAAAATCCAAATATGCATAATTTTTTGCAGCTTGTATATCTGCATCAAGATCCATTATCTTTTAACTCTTGGTCTCCATCCTGTCAGAACAAGCATGGCAGTGCACAGTTCTAGATTAATTATTAGACATGAAAAAATCCTTTATTTGAACTGGCACTAAAGACTGGCCCAGAAAAATGCTTCCCTGTGGCCTGCTGGAAAGGAGAACAAGAAAACAATAGCTGAAGGGAAGTGTGGGAAAAGAGAAGTATCACTTTCAGCTTTAGTGTTTAATGGCAGTTGGCATTAAAGCACAGATGATATAACACTAAATTGTGTTTTTCAGACATCGAAGCTGGAGGCTGTTCCGCCCCCTTTTGGGTTCTTGTTTCTTCTTGGGTTGGGCTAGTTATACTTTATTGTCATGTATAAGCTGCATGTTATCCTTGTCAGTTCACTGCTGTGGAGACATCTTTTTCCTTTTATGCCATTTATGATAATGAAATATTTCACTTTCCCTCAAATTTTATAAATTCAGTATCACCACCAAAATGCGTAGCTCCTTTTTTTAATCATAAAATACCACAAATAGTTTTGCTTCTGCTTTGATTCTTCTCACTTGCCATTTTTTATAAATGCTTCCAAAAATACTACTGATGCAATGCAGGTCTTTTCTTCTTTTCTTTTCTTTTCTTTTCTTTTCTTTTCTTTTCTTTTCTTTTCTTTTCTTTTCTTTTCTTTTCTTTTCTTTTCTTTTCTTTTCTTTTCTTTTCTTTTCTTTTCTTTTCTCTTCTTTTTTCTCTTCTTTTTTCTCTTCTTTTTTCTCTTCTCTTCTCTTCTCTTCTCTTCTCTTCTCTTCTCTTCTCTTCTCTTCTCTTCTCTTCTCTTCTCTTCTCTTCTCTTCTCTTCTCTTCTCTTCTCTCTTTTCACAAAAGCCAAACAAAAGTTGGACCGTTTCTGTGTGAAACATTTCTACATTCCATGTAAGGTGCCTCAGATCACATTTTTGGTCTTTCAGTTATGAAAGAGAGTAAAATTTTTTTCTTCCTCCATTTATTTTGACCTTGCTTTTCAACCAATAAAGTACATATAGTTAATTCTGCTTTTGTTGGCTCTCCACTTCACATGCTCTGCTCTATTGATTTTTTCAAATGACAGTGAAATACTGTATTGATCCGATATATCTGGCAGGATGTAAATGGTGTACTAGGAAGGAGACCTGCTAAAATTGTCAAGATTTCTTAGAGTTAGCAGAGAAGTCTAGAGACCACTAATGAAATCTTGCTTGGATAGACTTATGTAGAACAACTGAATTTAATCTTGACATTTCTGATTTCTTTTTGGCATTAGGAAGCAACTTTGTTAAGGAGAGAACTTCAAATCTGCTTTGTTTTCTGATCTCTCACAATATTACCCTCAAGATACGGTAAAATATGTTTTTCCCGTGTTATCTGTTTGGCATGAGGAACAAAACAGGATGCCAGCAGGATGCCGCTTATACTTCTCCCAGAGAACTGGTGACTCTTGACAAGAGAGTGTCCCCTTTTCCTTAATCCTGCTGAGCTTATTCTGCTCCAAATTTGTACCGTTCTTGTTAAAGCCATTTTTTAGGTTCCCTGGAGACTATGGGGGTGACAACTGATAGCTCAGGGTTTTTACAAGACAGTGGCAGAGGATTATTTTGAGAAGGGGCAACTTCAAGCATTTCTTTTCTTTTCTGCCTGTTTTTCCATATAGACTCCTACTGAGCTGAGCCCAAAGCTATGTCATCACTACAAATCATGAACTCCATCAGAACAAGGTATCTTAGAATTATTTCTTTTGACAGAATAGATCTTTTAATCTACTGTAGAAAAACCTTGCAATGCAAAGAATTGTTGCCACTATCAAATAAGCTACCTACAGAGAAAGAACGACTATAATTGAAATGACTGAAAAATTAAATGTGTAAGAACAGGTAAGAATAAAACCAGATGATCATCCTCACTAAAAAGACCTGTGGTGCAAATATTGAGAAAAGTTTCCTGCTTCATGTTAAATTTGGATTGAAAATTGCAATCATGTAGACAATGCATGTTGACATGGATTATTTTCTTCTTCTTCTGGCACTTTAAATTATGATAACTCATGAAAGCAAATAATCTTAAAGTTGTTCATTATAGCCTTATTGTTACTTTTTACAATTACATAGGAACCTTCATACTGCAGGATTCCTATAGGTACATGACAAAAAGTAAATGCAGTGAATTAGATAAGTGTCTATTATTCTTTTAGTTATTGTTGCCTGGGCTGAATTAAAATAACTTCCATTGAATTTTTAGGGAAATTATGTCCTTGAAGTTTTTCTTACATATAAGGAATAGTGAAAGTTGTGTGTCTTTTAAAATAAGAACTATGCAGTTCTTGCATAGTTAGACATGTGTATATATATATATACACATATATATATGTATATATATGGACAAGTCTAGTAAATATTTCTATGAATAATGAAGTTTAGTTTTAAATGAAGCGAACTGTAAAATAGCAAAACACCCTGAAAAGTCCTTAAAGTGGTAATTTATTTTTGGCTTACAAAGCATATTTTATTTTGCATGTGCTTTGTTAATAGGAAGGCTGACAAAGAGGCCAAAGACCTCAAAGAGGTCTTGACTATGTGGTGGGTTGCAAGAGCATCACTGGCATTGAAGAATGTATAGAAAACAGTTGATTTCTGCCTGCACCTAAAAAAGAAAAGAGAAAAATAAAGAAAATGGGGATTCGGGGATTCTCCAGTGTGGTTTTGGCCTTATTATTTTACAGGACGATGTACAGAACAAAAAAATTTTGTGGAGTTTGTGTGTGTGTGGTCCAGCTCCCAGCTGTGGTCTGAGTCAACTGGTTTCATGTTGAAATGAGCTGCCTGTGTCATGTTCAAGGAAGAAGAAAAAAGCTCAACCCAGGAGTATGCCACAACAGTATGTTGTGACATCTCTCAGGTCACAATAGTTATGTTTTAAGGCAAGTGAAGTAACATAAATTTGGGAAAATTTGGGCTTGTAGAAGGAAAAAGAAATGTTGCAGCTGAAAGGCCTATTTGAGTGAATTCCATATATATCTGTTTTCTTCCTTAAACTATTGACTCTGAAGAATTTTCCACAAATTCCACCAGCTAGGCTTTCACATACTGTACTTCACATTTAACCTCTTTGCATGAAGATCCATATGATAAAAAGATCCAAGGTACCTACCTAGGAAACAGGTCTGCCATCGTTTACACTAGTGCATTCTCTTCTGAAGATATTGGGGGCAGATAAAATGCCAGAGCCATTATTTTGCATTAACAAAATATCACTTACCAGTCTCTGAGGTTCTACCCACCTTTTTGATGGCTCCCCAAGGTTTACATGCCTGATTTGACATATGAGAGACACTTAGTAGCATAGTTGCAGTTTGTTCTCTTAGGACCAGTGTGTCTGCATCTAGGTACAAATTACAATTGCTTTGTGTAATTCTTGTAGGAGATACAAACGACTTCGGTCTCCTCTGAAAAATTTAAGATGATAGAGCAGGAGGAGCACTGTGCTTGTTTCCCCTAAGGTTTTCTATGCTTTTTTGCCTTAATCTAGGAGTGTAGTAACGTGCAGTGTGACTTGCAGTGATGGTCATGAATGTTATCCTGATGCTTGATTGAAGAAGCTGCTTGTGAATCTTTAGAATTTTATCTGCCATTTATATAGATACAAGATCTACCATTAATCACTCTAAACAGTTTCAAAAAATAGCAATGACTATACCATTTCTCTAATTAACAAGTTAGATTTCAAGATTTGCTTAGCTTATCAGCAATTAGAAACTGCAAATTTGCCAGTCTGTCTGTCTGTCCGCCTGCCAGTCTGTCTCCCTCCATCTCTCTCTCTCTGAGTTTCACAGAATCACAGAATGGTTGAGGTTGGGAGGGACCTCTGGAGATCATCTAGTCCAAAACCCCTGCTCAACCAGGGTCACCTAGAGCACATTGGACAGGATCGTGTCCAGGTGAGTTTTGAATATTTCTAGAGAAGAAAACTCCACAACCTCTCTGGACAACCTGTTCCAGTGCTCTGTCGCTCTCACAGTAAAGAAATTTTTCATTATATTCAGGCAGAACTTCCTGTGTTGCAGTTTGTGCCCATTGCCTCTTGTGCTGTCGCTAGGCACCACTGAAAAGAGTCTGGCCCAATCCTCTTGACACTCTCTCTTAAGATATTTATAGACGTTGATAAGATCCCCTCTCAAACTTCTCTTCTACAGACTAAACAGGCCCAACTCTCAGTCTTTTCTCCTAAGAAAGATGCTCCAGTCCCCTAATCATCTTTTTAGCCTTTCACTGGACTCTCTCCAGTAGCTCCATGTCTCTCTGGTACTGGAGAGCCCAGAGCTGAACATAGTGCTCCAGATGTAGCCTCACCAGGGCTGAGTGGAGGGGAAAGATCACCTCCGTTGACTTGCTGGCAACACTCTTGCTATTGCACTCCAGGATACCTTCGGCCTTTTTGGCCACAAGGGCACATTGCTGGCTCATGGTTAACCTGTTGTCCACCAGCACTCCCAAGTCCTTCTCCACAGGGCTGCTTTCTAGCAGGTCAGCCCCTAGCCTGTAGTGGTGCAGAGGGATTATTTCTCCCCAGGTGCAGGATCCTGCACTTGCCCTTGTTGAGCTTCACCAGGTTCCTCTCTGCCCAGCTCTCCAGCCTGTCCAGGTCTCTCTGAATGGCAGCACAGCCCTCAGGTGTGTCAGCCCCTCCTCCCAGCTTGGTATCATTGCAAACTTGCTGAGGAGGCACTCTGTCCCTTCATCTAGGTTACTGATGAATAAGTTGATGAATAAGTTTCCTTTTATGTAAATATATTAAAAAATCCTTACTAAAAATTCAGCAGTCCATATAGCTTCTGTAACAACTCAGGGAAATGTTGAGTATCCAGGACTGCCATTTTTGTAGTTTATCTCCAGTATTCTATTTCATATCAGTTTCAGAGCCACAGAGCTGGAAATCCAGAGACTGTGGCTGGGAAGAGGTGATGAAAACTTGGGTTTAAGATGAAAGCCAAGAATTAAACAAAAGGAATGGCTACTTCCCACAAGTAGCTTCTCAGCTTAGTAGTGAGAAGGTGATGAGCAGGGACACTGCTTGCCCAGATCTCTATATTGTTCAGGAATTAGGTGGTTTGCACTGCGTACTTCATCTGTATCTGATCTTCCTCGGATTTGTTATGGTACTCACTGTTGTAATATCTGGGAACTAACAGAAGATGGTGGGTTTTTTCTAAAGTGGGATAAAAGTTGTATCAAGTTATTTCAGTACTGTAAACAAAAGCATATTTTGTATCCAAGATGAGGAAAAAGTCATATGGTAGGAAAACTCAAGAGTTTTCCTCTGCAGAGTGAGATCCAAGCAGAAGATGGTAAAGGGGAACAGAAAGGCTTGATGGAGGCTCTGTCTGGAAAGAATTAGCAGGGGTGAAGTTAGAAGATGGTCCTGAGTTTTGGGGGTGGGGAAGTTGTAACTTTTGTTGGAATCATTCCTCTTCTTCCTTTCTCCTTGGCCAATCCTCCCTTCCATCAGTGAGTCCAACCTTACCTTCTTCTCCTCGTGATGGCAGAAGGACAAGACGGTGCTGACATATGCCCATCGCTTACCAAGCAGTCAGAGTACATGCAACTCTGCTCTGCAGTTAAATGGAGCCTATAGGATCCTCATCCCTTCCTCTCCAGTCCTTTTCCTCCCCCATCTCTAGCCTTTGGACCCTATGCCTACGTCACCCTCTTCATGAAGTTGTGGTGTGTTTGGGGCCAGCAGCTGTGGGGAAGGCATTGGACATTGGCTGTGCTTTACTTCCTCTGTCCTTTCCTCTCCCCAGCTGGCTCGTGTTTGCAGTGGTGGTAGAGGATGACAGCAGGTCTGGGCCAAAAAAATCCAGGGACCACTCTGCCTATGCCTAAAATTGGCATTCTTACAGAGGTGATATAAGTGTGCTACACTGAAACATAGTCCAGACTTATCCAGCTATTTGTCCAGTTCTAGCTGTTATTGGCGAAAATGTTACAGTAACGCAATGCAGTAAATATATATGTTGATTCAGTCCATTGTTGTAAAGTATTGTTGTTTTTTTGAAATTAGTGAAATCTACGTCACTGATAAATGGACTTTCTTTTTGTCCTTCGCTTTCCAGGACGAAATCAGATGTGTCACTAATTGCCCACCACCATCACCTTTCCAAGAGTCCAACTTTTTTGTTTCTTTATGATTGCTTATTAATGCCTTGATTCCTTATGTGTCCAGTACTTAAAAAAACCCAACTTATAAGTTCCATGCCCTGAGCAGTTCACAGTCTAATCCTCTACACCTTTAGGTGGATAATCCAGGCTGTGAATTGAGCAGGCATCACCATTTCCGAGTTTTCCTGCTGCAACACTGTGCTGCGTCGAGCTTGAAGGGGAACATGTCACATGCCAGGCTCCCGTTGCTGTTTAAAGGAGCTCTCTGTTTACAACATTTTCAAAGGTAGATGCACTCAACATGTTATTACAGCCAAACCTATCTGTGGTTTTTATTACTCATGTTTTTGTTTTTAAACATTTCAGTTCTCTTATTACCTACTAATATCCAGTTGAAAGCTGAATAAAGAAATAATTGCACATTAAATAAGATGAGGGCGGAAAGCAGTAGACTAGTAGGAAAAACAACTTTGGGAGGGTTTGCAAAGGCAAACAAGCCAGAAGTGTAAATCAGAACTGCTACTCAGCCACAGTAAGTCCCAAAAGGGCTGGGAGGAAGAAGGGAGTTAAAATGAGTGTCCTGAAAAAGGAGAGACTAAGGGCTCACAGAAAATATGGAAGGGCATGGAAATTAAGGATGGAAAGAGTATGCCCACATAGACACCCTGAAACCTAAGATAAAAAAGAATCTGAATGTGTTGGGGAATTTCTGTTGGTGGAGAAATCCAAGAACAGCCAAATAACCTCTTTGCTATTTCTTTTCAATCTGGCAATGCTGTCAGTCGCTACATATTGTAAGAAGCTCTCTTAAGTAATCTAAGGAAGAATACAGATGAGGAAATTGTGCATCTGGTGTGTAAAAAGTGATTTTTCTCAAGCTGCTTCCTTCCTGCATGTGTTAAATAATGTATATCTCTGAGCAGCAGGAGGAGCTGTGGAATTCCACTCTGTGCGGCTGGGAAGGTTTTATACTTCTAAAATCCCAGAGCTTCTGAGCACTGTAAACCCTCTGAAAGTTTTATTTATATTTCTTTTTTTTTTTCAAAAATCATCCACAGCAGGCTATTTATCCATCACTGTCTCATGCTCTAGTTACAAATACTGTGTTGCAGCTGCTCTGGGAACTGCCAGACACAGATGGATTTACTTGCTCTACTTTTAAATATAGAGGCAATTGAACTCAGGAAGAATGCTTTTTGCAACCTTGATTCAAATCTTTCATAACCTGGCCATAACATTGAGCAATCATAACATATCTTGTCTTCCTAAATGTTTGGTACTGACAAGTCAAGGCTTGTCTCAAATAAAAAGAAGACATTGCATGGTGCCAAAACATAATTTTCTAATTTACGTATATAGGGATGATACCTAGGCATAGCCACTGAAAGCAGCAGGGGGAAAATTTTCAGAGTCAGTGGTCTTTACACATTGCTTCAGTATACTCAGAGTTAAGCCAATATTAGCTTAGGAACTTTCTGCAAAACCTCTCTCTCTGCGTTTCTGTGGGTGAAATGGTTGGTTAATGCATAGCTATTGTTATGTCTGTGGCAGATTCTGTTTCTGTGTTTTGTAGGGATTTTTTTAGTCCCTGTTGCTTTGTGTAGGAAGATGAGCATGCAGGAAGATTAGACATTGTAAGATCATGTTATTGCCTGAAACAATCAGTATATGTGTTTTTTTGTAGTCATGGCTTTTTTTGAGCTTGCCAGCTCTTATTATGCCTCAGGAAACATCGTCTTGCTAAAAAGTACCTTTGTGTCAGTGAATATAAAGCAGCAGAAAATATGCAAGAGCATATGCCTTTCAAGTCTGGTATATTTTAGAATTAGTGGGACAGGTTAGATTTGGATCCGTATCCATAACCATACTTTCTGTTAGTAGTCTTTCATCTTTTTTTTCATTTAAAAAATAAGCCTAAGAATGCAGATTCATTTAAGATTTAATTGGAGAGATGAGAAAACTAATTTTACTGTGAGATAATATATTAAAGTTATGAACACTGAAATGAGAAGGTTCTGTTTGGAGCTTCCTTTATATATTAAATTATATATTAAATTAACATCCAATATTCCTTGGCAGTATAATTATTGCAAGGCCTAATCGAGGCATAGCTGAGTCTAAATTTTTTCAAGAAAGAATTGTTTTCTTACAGTAATTCAGCTACCCAGTCAAATACTCTGAGCGAGGGAAGTAGTGGGGTGCAGCGGGAGGCCCGGGACAGGCGGCAGGAGCGGGGTCCCCTCACGCCGCCCGCGGGCTCTCTCGTGCTCTCCCCTCCCCATGGCTCCTCTTTCCCTGCAGCTGCCTCCTCTTCCACCCCTTTTGCTCGGATAACAGAACAAGACTCCAAAGAGCGTTTGTCCATTCGCCCCGAATGATGTTAGCTTAGATTTTCCCCATATTAGAAATAAAATTCATCCCAAAAGACTGTGTTAATGTGGGGGGAAAAAAAAAAAAAGTAGCTAAGCAAAATGATGGGGCTTTGGAGATTAAGACCCATGAGACCTTGTTTTCTCTTGATTTGCTTAAAAATCTTTTTTTTTAAAAAAAGAAATAATCTTACAGAACCGTAAGAACATTAAACATACAAATGCCCTTATAGTTAATTAATTTGCCAATTATTTCATAGTTTTACACAAAGATGAAGCTGCAGCATAAAAATATTTTAATACATTTAATTTATCCTTTAAATATAATTTAAAAAATTTAAAAAACAACAACTAAAGTATAAAGTTATATTTAAAACAGGTTTTGCTTGTCATCCAGAAATTTTTCCTTTTCTCATAATTTTACTTGAAGATCTCTTAAATAATGAACCAGTTCTAGCAATTAATGATTCCCTCAGGTAAGTGAAAATGTAAATCATAGCTTGCTCAGACTTCTGTGTTCTCTAATTTGTCTCAGAGCTGAAGAATATTTCTTCTCTGTAAATATTTCAAAAGATTTAATGTTACAATAAAATCTACACTGTAATGTTATTGGCCTTAGAGATCTCATTTTAATCCTCTTGGTATTCTTTGCATTTACTTAAATTACTGTTTTACAGCTTCACTCTTACACCTGATGAATTCCAAGAGATCTATTGCTAATCCATTTGGAAAATATAAATCCATAGAGTATTCTCTTTAATCGTGTTAAATTACTTGTAGGTGAAGAATGTTAAATATAATTTAATTTATTTTTTTAAAAAATAGACTAGAATAATTTTAATATTGTATTCATTTTCCACACATAAAGAATAAGATACTATAAGATCAGGTGTGACTGGGTATTTCTACCTTAACTAAAATATTGAATTCTGTTATCTGGATTTGTGACTTAAAAATGAAATTTGTTTTCCAGTGAATGATTTGATGGTTAGGGATATTCAGAAACATACATTATAGGTAGGAATATATACTGAATATGTAATTTACATATAGGAAAAATAATTTGTATAAAAGTCCTGATTCAATGAATTACATTAATCTAGTCAGGCAGCAGAGACTGAATACACCAAAAATAACCAATTTGTTAAGTTTTGTGTAATAAATATTCTGAATAACTTTTCATGAACAACCCATAAACCAATAAATATTTATAGGAATTGTTTAACTAGTGTTGAATAACAAGTAACTCAGGAAAAAAATAATAACTTATGGGTGAATAATGTTCAAAGGAAAAGGAGTTCATGTCACAGCATAAATTATTCATTATGACTTAGTCTCTTGGCTGTAAATGCTAAGAAAGAAAAATTTAGGCTCATTTTGCTTATTTTGTCTACTGTTTTTAGAAGTGCTTTACAGTCATTAAACTAGTGTTATTCCCATTTCAGAGATGGATAAAGCTGAGGCAGTAGGAATTTGTGATTTAACCACAGATGTAAGTCAGTGACAGGACTAGGAATAGAAATGAGATTCCTGACTATCATTTTCTATCTCTGTTCAGTGAATAATTCTTCCTGATTGATTGTCCACTGTAGGAAATAGGAGGACGGGAAGGCAAGAGTTTTGATTTAAGCACAGGAATAAGAATGGGATCAGCTCATACTTTGTTCCAAGCTTTGCCACCAATTCATAAGATTTAGTTTCACAGTGATAAAACCTGTCTTCAGGTTCTCCTTCTGCCAGTTAATAACATTCACATCCTCACATTTTAGGACTTAGCTTACCCAGGGATTGAGAGCGAAGTGGTCAAACAGCCTCCTGACATGCAAGAGAGCTGGATGATGCCCCTTTGTGGCCTCATGGGCCAAGATCACAGAATCACTCACAAAATCACAGAATGGTTGACTTTGGAAGGGACCTCTGCAGATCATCTAATCCAGCCCCCTTGCTCAAGCAAGCTCACCTAGATCTCTCTCCTCGTCTCTCCCCTGAGGAAGTGTGTATTTCCAATGGTTTCCTATGGAGAATGAACTGTACGCAAGAAAACACTTTACTGTGAGAATGGTTGAACACTGGAATAGGTTGTCCAGAGAAGTTTTGGAGTGTCCATCCTTGGAGATGCTCAAAATCTGACTGGACCTGGTCCTGGACAACTGGCTGTAACTGATCCAGCTTTAGCAGGATCTCCAGAGGTCCCTTCCAATCGCAGGTTTCCTGTGATTTTGTGTATAGGTGCAGGCATCTCCTTAACTCCAATGCCTGCTTGAGGAGAAAGTAAACATGCATTCCTGAGAAGCACTGAACTGCAGGTTCAAAGGCAACATCTCAACCATCCTTGTTCTCATTACTGGTGATGCATGCATGGGGCAGCAGGGAGGACACTGCCCTGTTCTTTGCTCCACCAAGAGCAGACAGGGCATGGAAGAAGAGCAAGACTACCACCCAGGCTGTGTCAGGCTGTGTGGTGTCTTTCCCACCTACAAACAGATGGGAAGGGCAGCCTTACAAAGTGAGCAGGGATTGAAGAGCTACTAGTCTCACCTACACGGAAACATAAGTGGAGGCTGACCCACCTGAACAGCAGTTTGGCACCACAGAGGCACGTTGCTTCTTTATGTGTATCCACTGGTGAAGCAAAGAGAGTCAGTGCAAGAGGAAGGAGCTTTCTAATGTTCGTATAGCATCATTTGCCTCTAACCTCCAGCACCTAATTAAAAGGTTTGCCTTTGAGCCTCCTGGCTGCGTGGTACTAGACAGGTTGTTTAAAATACTTTCTGAGAGTATCCATTATTTTCCCTAAGACCTTTAGGCTTTAGATATCCTAGATATCCTAGATGTCAGCTCATCCAGAGTGTGCAGGATACTTGCTGTAGGAGCCTGTTTCATTCCTGTGCCATCATTTTTGTTCATGCACTGCCTCCCCATACATTCTGCAACACAACCCTTGCTTGTCTGAATTAGCATGCCTAGTCCCCATCCTTCCTCATGACTTCTTTAGATGACACACTCTTCCAACCTATTTCCATCTAGTTTCTCCTGATACCTATTCCAGTGTAATCTAAATGGCCCTCGGCACTCAAACCAACATCCCTTACTCATTCTTCTGTCTCTTTGCTCACACATTTCACCAACTGCCGGAAGTGTGAAATGCCTTGATGCTTCCATAGCTGTGCAAGAACCTTAATGTTCTCATACAAGATTTTTTTTATTTGTTTCTGATGAGGTAAGCCTGGGTATTACGCATGACTACAATAAAGTTTGCTCCCTTGCATGTGCAGAATTCCTACAACTAGCAAAAGACAGATGACTAGCTCTCAGGCAATTATTAGACAGTACTGTTAGCAATGAGATGAACTTTGTGCAGAATAAAGGCACATCTGTGCATCTAGATATGGACTGTTGGATTTAGGTGTGTGGGTTAGAGGTAGAATTAAGCTCTTAAGCTTAATTCTTAAGAATTAAGACTTAGCTCCATATTTGTCCCATCCTAAACTTTTCTTTCTTTATTTTTATAGGTAATTTGGGACTTGTGATTCAGGGGAACACTCTCTACTATGAACTACAGATTCAAAGCCCGTGTGCTGCACAGCAATTGCAACAGATTTCCATAGAGCAGATGAGTGCTTTAAACAAAAGGGCTTTTGGTTAAATGGGATGCAGCTCACCCTTGCTTAGCTGTTCTTCTTTTGAAGCTGGTGTGATCACTCACATTAAGATGCTCAGGATATGCCATGCAGTGAGTTAAAAGCAGAACTTTCTCAGTTGCTGAGATCCAAGCAGTCCTACACAGAAGCAGGAGCAGATATAAAGTACTCTCATTGGCTACAAAGTTGGCATTTAAAGGACATGAATTTAGGTAAGATTTTAAGAATCAAAAAGTCATTATCATTATGTTTCTTAAAGGGCTTTGCTCAACTTATATATAATTTACTTATTTGTCTCCACTAATTTTTCTAATTACAAAACTCGCATTTTCTGCAAGTAAAAGTGCAGCTTTTGTAGCTCTGAAGCTATATTCTGTTTCACTTTCCAATTTAGATAAACACTCCTAGTTTTCTAGGAATTTTGTTTACAAAGATTCAGGGAGAGTCTTCCCGTCTTGTCTTAAATAATATCAACCTGAAATCTTGCAAATTTAAAAATGAAATACTTAAAAAGCAACATAGTATGACATTCCTACCTTTTGCTAAGCTCTTGGGATCGCGTTAAAAGTATTTCCTGTCCTGCTTTGCTCTTGAAAGATCCCCCCCGACATCAAGAAAAACTGGCCAAATTATAGACACTCCAGGTGAAGGTTTAAAGGAATATATGGAAAGAACTATCAAGCACCAAAAAGTAAATAGAGAAAGCAGTTTGCTTTCCTTCAGCCTGTAGTCCAGAGAGAATTTTCTTCCAAGTAACTGCTTCTGTTTGATCACATATATTCCAGTCTGGATAAAACAGAGTGAAGAGAACGAGTCGTAGTGGATTAATCTGATCTTAAACTATTCTATTTTCTGCAATCTATGTTCCATGTTCCTTCTTATATCTTGCCTATTGCTGTGGCATATGAGTACATTTGTTAAACCATCTAAATAAATAAATAACAAAAAACCCACAAAACCCTGAGGAGTCATGGAGAAATTGTTTTTCATGGAACACTTGTTTATACAATGATGTGGAGTTTTGCTGCATATTTGTGGGTGGTTTGGATGCTAGTTACAGTGAGCTGTCTAGAAAAATGTAACATATGAAAAATACCCTGCAGATTTTGTTGTGGTGTTTAGATACTTAAATATCTCTAAGTAATCTATGAAACTTATATCCCTCAGTAGCCCCAGGTGAGCATGATTCGGATGGGTACTTTGCTCATAGCTCCCAGTTTCCGTGGTTTACTGTGAACAGTAATACAGATTCTCATGTACTTAAGGACCATAGAGAAAGAACAGATGGCTGGAGAAAAAAAGGAGAACTGGGAACTGAAGAATGCAAGGAGGAAAATGGAGAAGCAGGACATTTGAAGACAAATGAGGAAAGAAGGATGAAATAATACAATCCATTTATTAGTGCCTTGTCCCTCAAATTGCTGTAGCTTTGAGCAGGTTATTCTCATCTGCAGAGAAGTTGTTATACCATGCATCTCATGTGGGATCTCTTACTTGATTTTGAAATTTAGAAGCAGCCCGTGGTGGTTGAGGAGAGAGACGGCAGAGACAGAAATGGATTTTTAGAGTACAAGAATTTGCCACATAGGAAAGCCCATTTTCTGTCTGTGTTCAGAACGGTGCCATGATCTGTGAACCCACTATTAGGCTCCTTAGCACGTGCGGAAGGGCTGATTACCAAAACCCCTCTATTTAATGTGGGTCTTAGTTGTTTACTGTAGTCTTTATCACTTCACAGCGTTGAACCTCTTGCTGTTGATTTCTCTCCCCCTACCCCCAGCCCTTGCTGCATTTAAGTTATAAAAAAAAAAGTTCTCACTTCCTCACTTTTGATCATTTCCAACTTTTCCCCTCCCAAACACAACAAAACATTCAAAATATTCCTAATGATGCATGAACAACGATGTTTACACTGTAAATGCAGATGTTTGTGTAAATAAACTACTATTTTTATGTAGGCAACTTTTCTCTCTCTCTCTCTCTCTCTCTTCTTTTCTTCTTCTTCTTCTTTTTTTTTTTAATAGAGAGCAGAAGGGAGGAAGGCCATTACAGAATAAAACTTGTCTACTGCCCCCAAAACAGCAGTGAGAGCTCCTCAGGACATCATCTCCTCTCCCGTTCCCACTGGGTGGCAGTGCTCAACTATTCCTGCAAAACATCAACGCTGGACCAGGAGTGGGGTCAATTTTTACTGTCATTACTGTAACCCAGGTAAGACTTTGTAGAAAACAGTTATTTGTTGTAAAACACATTTTGGGAGATTTTTGAGGGCTAGGAAGGATTTTGGTGATCATTTAGGTCGAAATGTTGCTCTGCATGATTAGCACTGCTTGTGTGATTTACCAGGTGGCTACTGCCTGGGATGGAGGACAGTGTGTCTTCTAGGAAGACACTGAGTTTCATTTCAAGATTCCTTGTGACAGAGAATCAGCAAGATCCATATGTAAATGATGCCACTGTTTGATTACCGACTTTCTCTGAAAAATGTGCACATCTTCTTGGGAGACAGGATATTTAATACATGCATTTGCACTTCAAGAGAGATGTACTGTATTTGGGATTTAGGAGAAATCTAGCTACCCAAATCACCAGGCCCTACTAACAGCACTTTTCCCACCCAGAGGATTTTTATTTCAGAGATCTCAGAGTATCTCAATAGTAAGTTTCCCAACTTAGGATGCTGTCAGCCTATAATTTTTACTTTTCAGACCTATTAACAAAATTTGACAGCTAAATTATAGGTTCCAGCTCTGGTAACCCCAATAGTGTTTGTGAGCAGGCAGGAGTGACTGCAGGCATTTTGTTTGTGGATCCAGATGATCTCTTTGGCTTCAAATACATACTGAAATGAATACGCACAGCAAACAGAAATGTCTGTTTTTGAAATAGACATCCAGAAAATGGAGAGTCTGTGCAGCCACAACAGCATTCCAGAGAAGAGTGTCCCAGCACAAAGTCGTATTTTGTGAATCGATACAGTTTGGTTTTAATTCACTCAAATCCACAGAGCTGTCTAGTTTACAGTAAGTGATGGTCTGGCCTCTTTATTTTGCTCTCTGTCCTTCATCAAGTTTTTTGGAGCACTGAAAAAATTTATAAACCAGACAAGGCACTTCTGAGTGCAGAGCAAGACAGCCAGGGACTTCTGCAGCCATAAACAAAATAGCTAAGGGCCTGGAGTGAAGAACAGGGAGGAACAAAGTAACCCACACTCTGCTGAGAAGGGAGGAGGGGGAAATTTCATGCTGCTGCTGCACCAGGAGTACATCAGGTATCTGAGGTGCTGACGGGAGAGTTGCCCACTTGCACTCAGGTATATGGGGGTTAGGTCTGTTGGAATACATGACAAATTCATTGGAAATTCCCTTTGTGCTTCAGCAGTGATGCACTCAATAGAGGGTAATACCTAAGTGTTCATATTTGAGTGCCCAAATAGAACCCTACATGATCACCATATACCCCCTTAATAAAACTTATTTTCAGAAACAGTGAGCAACTCTGTCTTTTAATGATTTTTGAAATGGGCTACAAATGTTCAGTCTTTTCATAATCAGTCCTGCTAGAACAAAGAAATATGGATTTAGATATAAATGAGTAGAGAGCTAACATTAACATTTTCATTGTTATATTTATCACAGAATCAAAATCATTCAGAGAACTGCATCGTTATTCTTGCAACGTGCTGGAGAGAAAGAAGCAGTCTTTTCTGTATGTTGAGATTTGTCTTTAGTTAACTGATATTAATCAAGTAGACTCATCTCTCCTCTGATGTTAAAGAACTGTGTGTATACGGCTATGGGTTTTGTTTTCAGTTCATCTTCAATGCACTAGAAATTTGATTAATCATTTGGTACAGATACTGGGTCATCTAAACTGATATGTAATTAATCATTTAAAGGGCATCCCTCTTCCTCTGTTCAATTCACAGTCTTGAACTTAATGATAACTTCAGAACAATAATTACATGATTTGCAGATAGATTATTCATCCTTGGACTTGGCCCTCATTTGTTTATCGTGTTCCATTTTCCTAAGCAGTCTTCCTTATCAGGGGAAAAAAATTACTGTCGTGTGATAACAAAAGATATTACAGCTAATTGAGTTCCCCTCATCCTTTTTCCTCATGAGATGGCTTCTCCAAAGCAATTATAAATCCACTCTGGTTTGATAACATTGCATTACAAGAGATTTTCTTGGGCAGGATTACTCTTAATTTCCAGCAAGCAGAATTGAGTTCAGTGAACAAGCCCAGTGGAGTATTTAGCAGTACTAAACTTGGCTAAGCACTTCCATCAGTCCTGTGCTTGGCCCAGCCAGGGATGCAGACTGTGCCCTTCTGAAGGGTCCTGGGACATACTGTCCACAATGTGCCTGGTCTTTTAAAACCTAGTGCAAAGAGCACAGAGCAAGCAGGAGTCAATTTTTGAGAGGCCCAGTGTTGGGAATCATGCTTCAAAATAGTTATATTAAAAAAATACAGTATGTTTATATAATGAAAGTAGAAAAATCATTATTTCCACACACTTCAGTAGGCCCCAGGGCATAATATTCTGTCTTATTAGGTATTGATGTTTTATCTTCTCTCTGATATTAGGAGGAAAAATGTCCACTCATACTATCAGTCACTCCTACTATCAGTCATCACGTAGAATATTTTCTTTATATTTAAACTGAGAAAAGAATTACTATCCTAACTGTACTATTATGAGCAGCACCAGTAATTGTTAGTGTTCTTACAGATGGTTTCCCTCTTGCCGAGATCTACAACAATGAGGAGTATTTTAATTATTTGCACTGAAAACTAATTACCCATTTTTTCATTTAGGAAATTGCTGTAGGGTCTGGTTGCTTGTGCCCCACAGGTAAGGCACCGTTCCTAGGACAGGCGGCAGAATCAGTCATTTCTGGAGTCTGCTGTGCTGACACACTGCCCTGAATTCTCCTACGGCGGAATTATGGCTGTGTGGAGTTTGACCTAGTTAACATTCAATTTACCTCTGGCTAATATAATACCTTCAGACAGATTCGCTTTCCTTCCTGCAGCTCCAGCAAAGCTGTTTCACATCTGGGACACAGAATAAGCCTTAGTTCCCCCCCCTCATCTTTTTGCCTTTTTGTATCCTCTCATCCCTCCTTTTGCATAAAGTTACAGCTTCTGAAAGTAGGATGCTTTCATCTTGAGTAAAGTCTACTGCATTTGCAGTAAAAGAAGACTGACTGCAACCATTTCCTTGGGAAAAGATGTATCCTGTAGTATATTATTTCACATTATACAGTTCTTTCAATCAATTCCCTTATTTTCCAGGGAGAAGGAACCAAAATTTTCATAGATTGACAGTAAAAATAACTAGTCTGTGTTTCTCGAATAGGACAAGACTGTGGTTGATGACTATTTTTTTTTCATATAGCTTCTCAATATTCTGTAAGCATCTATCTCCAAGTGGAGGCAGAGTGCATAAAGAATAAAGTTCTTTCTAGGCCTCAGGGCAAACCCAAAGCATTCAGGTTGGATTTGGCTTCATATTCATCCTCTAAAGCTCAGTGCATACTAAAATCTCCCAAAGACACCAAGGTTTTTTGTTTTTTTCTCCTCTATTTTCCTTGGCAACCAAAATACATTTTATATAACCACATTATGTGCTTCTCAGTTATATATGAGATTTCATAAATGATATAAATGGCCTCATATAAATTCAAAACAGCACAAGAGTCAATAAACTTATATGGCAAGAATTACAGACCGCAGTAGGGAAATATCTGAGCCTTTCAAAATTGGTTCATTTTTTCCTACAAAAAAAAAAAAAAAAAAAAAAAAAAAAAAAAAAAAAACTTCCTTCTAACTCCCCTAAAACACCAATCTTGGTCATATTAATTTTTTCCCCTCATTTAACGTTATTACCTATCCATATACATATCCAAATAGATCTGAAATTGGTTTTATAGGGCAAAAGATGCTATAAAACATATTATTTAGAGGGGCACAAGCTTTGGCTATATGAGTCTGAAGATAATTTATGGGGAAATGTTCAGACCTAATCAAGACCTAATCAGTGTAATTCAAGTGGTGCTGAGTGAAAATCTTTGCCCTACGATCATGTCTATTAAAGGTATACATTACTGAATTACCTTAATGTTTATCTGTGGTGGCTCAGTTACAAATAAGGTGTTGGGTGGTCTGGTTTTATAGTTTCCGTTAAAAAAAAAAAAAAGATATTTTTAAATGTATGTATATATTCATATTTAATAATTATTTTTAATATATTTGACTGAAAACATTGAAAAAATGTATTCTTTTTTTTTTCTGAGTGTTTTTGTGTAACTTTCTTGCAGAAGCTAAAAGCTAGTTCTTTTAAGGTTTATTCTCTTTTGTGTTCATCTTGGCTGTGTGGCAGTTCACTGTTTTCCAAGTGACTATATTCTTAGAAAAGGTCTTCTAAGTATGAGAGAATTAGGGATTTTTTTTTTATTGAATCACTTTAGAACTGTACATAAGAAACACGTGATATTTTGTGGCCTGATCCAATGCCCAATGTGGTAATGAAAAGACTCTTATTAGCCTCAATAAGCATTGGATCATGGTCCTCGGTTCCTTGATTTTAAATTTCATAAAGCAGCCTAGAGTGAAGCTGTAATTTTGCTTAACTGAGCCTTTTAAAAACTGATAAGCCTCCCATTCTTTCTTTTCTTCTAGATCCCATGTGTTTGTAATGTAATAATTTGTTTCTTTCTAAATAAAAGTTGAATATAATGATAATTTCTTTGAAACAAATTTTACTGAGAAGTTATCTAATTTCTCATTTTTATTTCGAAATGAAGTGAAATTCAACGTTAGAGAGCACTCCCAATAGAAATCAATGGTATATTGAAAAATAAAGTGGTGGAAGTTATTTGTACTGATTTCAGATTTTCATATGTGTAAACACTGAAGAAAATATGTGAAGATCCTTTGACAAATGCTCTTTATGTGGGAATCTCCTAGCCTTAAATAAGGGAGAGGCTAATGAAATTTATAGAACCAGTTGTCTAAATCATCTAGGTAGTATTTGGTTTATCTTTTGATTTATTATTCTGAGGCAGAAGGGCTGTAAAAGCCCCAGGAATTCTGTTATTCTTTCTAAACTTTCCTTAAACAGAGCTGCTGAGTGAGGGATAAAACAGACATTTCCTTGTCTGGAAGCAACAAGTGTATCAAGTGCCATCTCGTATCGTTTGCTTATTTCAATTTGTATTTCTTAAAATCTGCATTGTTTTAATTTGCTCATCAAGTAGACCCAAATTCCATCCAGGCCTCTTCATTTCAAGTACACTGTCTTCTTTAAGCTGATTTTCTGAACCAGCTGGAAAGTAAATGTTACTTACGAGTTTACCAAGGGAACATGAAGCTATATATGAACATTAAGGAAACTTTGGATGAAAATATTAAACAAAATCGACAGATTCTCAGGAAATTCTGTTTCTTTCTGACACTGCCTGTTTCTCCTTTAGCTTCTCCTGTAATTACTTCCTTATTCTTCCTTTGCTGCTCTCGCTCGTGCTGAGCTTTGTCGCAGTACCTGCATGGCACCGCAGCATAACCTTTGCTAACATCCAGGTAGGCAGTGAGATGTTTCCTTTGACTTGGTGAAGATTAATAAAATTCACAGCCTAGTACTTTTATAGAAAAATATCTGCCTTTTGGGTAGTTTAGTAAAGAATGAAAGCTGTCTGGACACCTGGGAGACATGGAAGGAGAGAGAATATATAAGTTTGATATTCAAAAAAAATTCAAGCAACCTATTTTCTTTTAGAAACCCTTTACTACAAGTTGCAATTGTGCTGAACTGGACAGAAAGAAATCACTTTGTAAAAATAATTTTGCCTCTACTGAAGAATTTGAATGTGTGCTGTAACATCTCGTATTTTACTAGCATACTCATTTTTGTTATAGCAGCAAAAAATACAAATGCATTTCAAAGCAATTTTATTCTTGATGTTTTATATATATTTATATCTGTGTGTGTATGGATGTGTGTAGTCAATGCAATACTGAAGTGCTGCTAAGAGACCAGCTATTGAATTGAATGCACAAATATGCAGAAATGGACTTAAAAGTGCCAAAGTTAATTCATCAGTACTGTACAGCTTTGGCATAATGATGTCAGTTGTATGCTAACTTCTTAAAAGTAAGTCCCTCTTTCTGTATTAATTGGGAGTTGGGGGGTTAACACTTAAACCATGCAGTTTTCTGACTGAATTTGCTAGCCTTTCAACCCTAAACAAACCATTTGGATATTTCATGCAGTGTGTTTTGTGTAATCAGAGAGCTTGAGATTATTGCTTTCCAAACACTGCAGCTGAATATTTGCTTGCTGGATTCCTGGCTGTCCTATTGCTTCTCCTCCTCTTTCATACGAGCCCAGAATCCTATATAAGATGTTTACAGTCCCACACTCCTCTCTCAGGGTGGAAATAAAGATTTAATGAAAGGAAGTTGCCTGAAAGCTGCTTGGAGAGACTGGTCCTCTGAATAAGCCTTAGGATCAATAACAGGGCTTTTTCCTCGTATAATTTCAACATTATTTGAATTTTTATTTCTGAGATTGGGAGTGTGGCATTGTTTATGATTTGAAGCCTAAAAATAATTAAAAATCTAAAAGGTTGTCTCTTATAAAGCTGGATTGGACTCATAATCCTATTTTTGCTGAGCTGAAAACTAATAGAAGGCAGATTATACATGCATTTAGCCCTCCTAAAATAGAGAATAGGGTATAGAATAGGGGATACAAAGAACCTAGTCTGCTTTCTAATTCTCATCAGGTACTTAAGTGAATTTTTAGTTATCAGTGTACCTAAAATTTTTATGCATTTTTTCTATTATTTTTACGTTAAATTTATGATTTTAAGCCTCATGGTAAATCTGTCTGCAAGTTTTGCAATTAAAGAAAACAAGATGCATACAACAGACAATTTTACAATCTAAGAGCATGGTCCTGCAAGACAAACCATGTGAATAGCTTCTGACGTTAATTGGCTTATTCATATAATTAAAGTAACTGAGGTGTTTAAGCTTTGCAAGATTAGATTTTCTGAGGGTAACTGTCATTATAATAATTATTAGAAAGAGCTCAGCTGAAAAGTGAAACAATAAAAACTGAAATGACTTAGTAATGATGTTTGTTATGCAGCATATAATCCCCATGACCACTGCTGGGTTACCTTAAACAAGGGGGTACTAACGTGAATTCACAGGATTATTAAAAGGAATAATAAACTGCTCTGTTGTAGGTTGAACTCTTCATTTGTACTAAATCTTTTCCAGTTTTCTTAGAAAGACGGAGAAAGAATGAGTAAATCAGAGGCATTTTTCTATTCATTTATATGTTATAGAATGACCTTTGCTGTCTTTGATACAATCAATCTGCTGAGCCTATGCGTATTTAGTTACTTTTCCCCTCAATACTAAATTCTGTCTATAGATGGCACTGACTTCTTGCTGTTTCAGAGAACCAGTAAAGCACTTGACATAACCAAAACATTTCTTGCTAGTTTGTGTGCTGTAATCCATCAGTGACAGAACGTCCTTTTTGTAATCTATTTTGAAACAGTAAAAAAGAGCATATTTCTTTTAGAATGTAACTGTTGATGGAAAATAAGATCAGAATATCAGCTGTAATTTGTAACAAATATTTTGAATATCTTTCATATCCTTAGAGGCCCCACCTTTTGAAATGAAGTGAAACATGCTTTAAAGAAAGGAACCAAAATGCTTTAAATATTGTCTTGTGCTGACAGTGTGAATAAAATAAAATAAAATGTCCATTCTAATACTTCCTTTCAAAAATTTAAATTACATCTTATATGTTTAAGTCTGTTTCTATAATCGCATTCATTAGAAGAAAAAAACATTTTCTATATTATGTAAACTGCAAAGTCTTGTTTAGATAATTAATCTGTAACAGTTGTATTGAAGTTAGTATGTTTGTGCATATAAAAATAAGCATATATCTGAGTGTTACAATATGGACTTTATAATACAATAAATAACAAATGTCAGACATTTAAAATAGTTTTCACAGTATATGAAGTATCATGGCAGTGTAATTCCCATCATTAGCACAATTATTTCTGCTTTTAATCCCAAATTAAATTAAGCCTGTTTACATGAATCGTAGCGGAATGAAGAAAACTGTTGAGTTATCATCTATTCTATTGCAAATGCAGTTACTAATTCTGAAAAATTTGACTTATTTTTGAAATTTTTGGAATTACTAATAATGAACAGGAATGCCATATATTCATTGATATTTGATAAAATCCTTGTATATCATTGTTTTTCAAAAGATCCCAGACTGGTCAATAACATTCAGTATGTGTGTGTGCTGTCCATACCAGCATGTTGTTACTTTAAGTAAAAAGTTTCTTATGGAAAAGAGGAAAAAATAAAAAGTAATTTTTTCTATGTCTCTAGAATTATTCTACCTTCTATTCTGACCTTTATTTGCAAAAACCACTGTTTAGTTCAATATTTTCCCACGACTATTTGTGGGAGGTAGCCAAACCAATCTTTCCTGATGCTTATCAAAACTTATAGTTAATATTCAATGTAAAAGACCTGAGTAGTCAACCATTATTAACCTTTTGTGGTCTGAATTGCAATAAAGAGCTGTGGTTAAGAATATAAGACTTAGGATTCTTCAATATGTCTATATTGAAGAGTATATATATATATAGGGTTTTTGGCAGAGCAAAGCTATTAAAGACTAACACAGAAGAAAATATATTGAAAGTAGTATATGTGCACTGATGGAAAGACCTCCAGAATGTAACATGGATCCAAAGAAAGTAGTGCATGAGTAGTATACACTTTTTCCATAGTAACACTAATAAATAGCTATTTATGCAACCTGACTGTTCATGATTAGGAGTACAGCAGCCAAAAAAACCCACTGGAGACCCCACTGAAATTTCAAATCCAAATTTAGACATATGTCATACATAGGTCATGTCCATCCCTTCTGCGTTTAGCCATCAAGGAGATACACTGTGGTAGAATTTCCACTGAAATCCCATTGCTAACTGCAAAAGTTTTTTCAGAACTTTTTTGATAACTTATTATATTGTATTAAGTTTAATTTTCAAGTCAGAAACTTCAATACCTTTGGTAACTTCAACTTGATGAAACAAGAGAAGGAGCGGTTTAAAAAAGAGGACATAGTCATACAAAAATCAAATAGAAATACGTTTGCCATCATCATTATGGAAACTGGAAGGTTTCTCACCGTTATTGCAGAGAAATTGTAGAATATCTTTTTAATAGAGATACTATGGGTAAAAGCTGTATCACTATAGGATGGGACTTTGCAGGTTTATAGTAGTTTATGTTACCAGCGATTAACCGTGGGACTGAATTTGACAACCCAGGAAGTCACATCTGTCTGTGTATGCTGATACTCTGTGATGAATCTATATGTGCTGCTTTTGATTCAGATCCATCATGGTATTCAGTCTTGTGTGCATGTTTGCTTCTGTTCAGCAAAACACTAAGGCTGCTATCTTTCATTGATTCACTAAATCTAATTCATTTCACATGCTTTTCAACAGGACTTACACCTAGGTTTGAATGCCAGCTACTCAGACCTTGTGCGTGTAGGTACACACACACACACACACAAAACATAAAAGCATGTTTCTTAAAAGTTGTGAAAAGAGATATTTCTCAAAACCTACAAACTTATGAAAATGATTGTGATGTTCTTCAAACTATTGTCAAAACAATGAGAAATAATGACGACCGAGTTGCATCACAACTGCATGTATTAAAATTGTGCGTAAATATCGAAAAACATTGCACTATTGTAAAAGTAAGTCAACTAACCTTACTGGATTTTTATTTGCAAAAGATAAAAGAACACTGTGTTCAAGACCACTTTCTTCTGTGTTTATATGGGTTATAATTAAATAGTTTTCTTTTACAGAAGAAAACAGTGATTTGAAATAATGTCCATGAACGACACAATGCTGCTAATGTGTTCTCAGAAACTGAAGCATGTATTGATAAAATGGAAATGCTCTGGGGAAAATATATTTCACTTGCAATTCATTTGCTTCCTGCCATAATTGGACAAAGGAGCTGAGTAGCTGCCAGAGAAAATAAGAAGTTGAGCACTCAATCACTACCTCTGCAATTCCAAAATTTTAATTGCATCTTTCATGATGAGACTTTGGGGGAAAAAGTTGTGAAGATAGAACATGTCATGAGTATTGTAGTGCTGACAGAGTCTTTCTTCTTATTCCAGACATCTCAATCACTGCCAAGCAGAGCAGACACTCTTAGAGAAACGTGCCTTCAGTATGGACAGCTCCTGCATCAGTCAGGCTGCAGGGAAATACAGGCGAGTTATGCAGATGAAGAATGCAATCATGTGAATCTTCAGGGAAAAAGTAGAACAATAACATTCTTCTGTTATGTTTGAGCATTTAAAATGAAACTGAACCTTTCACGTGCACAAATCACAAAAGTGATATCCTACTATCTCATTTGTAAGTACTTGATTGAGATGTTGTGAGCTAGATTGACAGGGGGCTAGCTGCTCTTGCAGGCACTACTGGCATCAACACAATTTGTATCTAATCCCATAGGTACATAAAACTTCCTCAATGTCAGCTTTCCTCTGGAAAAGGTGTTGGCACATCATTCCTAACCACTGAAGTCTTGATGACTTTGAGATACTTGGCATTTGATTAACAGGTAAGCCCTGTCAAGGTTCACAAAACAAACATTCACCTAAACTATCCACCTGAAGGTCTTGAGTCAGTAGATGTTCTCAGACACAAAATACTTAACTGTCCACTGACCTAGAACAAGAAAGTGAAAATGAGCATGAGCCTGGTGCTTTCTGTTGAGGGTAATCGCTTGGAGGAATGAGAGCGAGTTTCCAGGATCTGTGCCAATAAATATTTTAATCATTAACTCCATATTTTTCAAATTGTGGGGTGCACATCTTGAGGGGGAAGTGGCAGGAAGGAGAGAGGCACAAAAGATGAAAGTATATAATTTCCATTTATAGTGACATAGGAGGGCTAGCTGGATTTGGAATAGGGAAATAGAGAAGGTGTGGGGTTCACTTACAAGAAATGAACATTTTACGAGGTGAGTCACTTTCTCTGAAGTGACACTACACTATCATCATGGCATCTCTGCCTGTGCCAGCATCTCCTTATTCTGTGTGCTTTCTGAAGCAGAATATCTCTAAAAAGCTTAAATGAGAAATTCCTGCTGCTACTTTGAGTTTGCAGTAGTCTCCTCCTGTGTTCTCAGTGAGTAATCCCATTGCTGAATTATTGACTAACTGCTCTTTTTGTGTTTTGAAACAATTTGATGAATTCCTGGAATCTGGGGAGTGCGTGTGTGTGTGTGTGTGTGTGGGAAGAGAGAGAGTTGTGAGTCTCAGAGAACACTAGGATCCTAAAAAGAAATGCAGCTTAAATTACTGCCCCCACCCCAGCTTCCGCAATGTCTACCACCTTGGTAAGCTAAACTCCTGTTCACAGAATTTTTGAGTTTCCAGTTTTTCAGCACTTAACTGTCCCCTGCCTAGGTGGCTAACTTGAATGGCCTGTACTTCACCATGTGGAAGGTCATCTAAAATGTAGGTCGCTGAAATCCCCAAGGCCCTCCTATGAATGTTTTCTTCTGCGGTATTTTAGGAACAGAACTCAGCATACTGAGCATATTTGTTAACAGATGCAAATTTAAGTGCCACTGAGTACATTTTTTAAGACAAATGGATGTTCTTCAGAATAATTTTCAGTTAAAGTTGGAGAAGTTGCACAGGAAACTGAGCTGAAATTCAGTAAGTTAAAACACGACAGACACATAAGTGTCCTAGAGTTTTACTAGTATGTGACAGATGTGTTAAAACTTCCAGTCTAGTCTATGTTTGAAATAACTTAATGGTGAAGAGCTATTCCTGTTAATGATATGCAGAAAGCTGCATTCTAGGTTCAAAGATGACTGATACCTATGACAATTCTCATGTCAAACAGACATTCAGAGACACTTGCATCAGCTGTCAATATCCTTAAGGCTGAAATGATGAGGCAGAAAATTCTTTTAACTGTAGCTTTGGGGTTCATTAAAAATAAACAGTGGAACTGGGTATGCTTTGTCACAAGAAAAATTATGAAAAAGAACATGTACTTTTTAAATAAATAATTTTTTACCTCAAAAATTACCATTGTAGTTACATTAAAATGTAATTACTCTTGCTGCCTTCCCATTATTGTCTTAAAACACTGCTTTTCAAATAAATGCAATGACAGACCTGCCTGAAAACATTCTGTAGGCTTTTTAAACCAGGAGCATGGAAAAATCTGTTTAAAGTGAATAGCAAAGCAATAAACTAATCTGCAAAGTAGCAGCTTCTAAATTTCTCCTGAAAGGCTTCCTCTGTTTTTCTGATAGCTCAGATTTGAAGGCATTTGGGAAGTGACTCAACAGCTTAGGGCTATGTTCTAATCTGGACACAATATGTAGCTCCTATTTCCATTTTTCCCTCTAAAAAGAGATGTTTAGTCAGTATGAAATCTCACAGGGAGTTTGTTTGTGTAAAGTTCGTATTCTCTGGTCAGTCTTTGTTTCTCTCAATTTTTAGTGTGAAATCTTTCAATTAATACCTAAGATGAAATATTTTGGTGTCAGTCCTACTTTTTACTTTCAATTGCCGTTTGACTAAAACAGTGTAAGTCTCTAGAAGAGTTTATAAAAAGGTGGCCTCTGAGGCAAACCAGTAGAGTGCACTGATTTATATTTTTAATTGCAGAACTGTGGTTAGCTGCTCTGTGTGATAAGAAGGCCATGTACTGTGCGTGCTTCGTATACGTAGTTTGATGGAAGTGGGACGCTTACCAAAACCTGGTTAGCTGAAGGAGGTGATCTAAGGCTCAGACCAATAAACAAATGATTTGGGCTCATTTGAGCCTGATTCATAAGGCAAACCAAGCTCCCTTAAATCTGTTTTATGCGGAGAGAGCCAGGCCAGTGCAGAACTGAATAATTGATTGATTGATTGGGAAGTGCTGAGTACACCCAAGCCTGATTATCAAATGGAGGCATCTCTCGTATAAAGGTGTTTCTGTGCAATACTGCCATGTTCAGTTCTGAGAATTGCTATACTTATCCTGTACTGAATTCTAGTTGTGGTAAGTATGAGATACTCATGCAGCAGATGATAGAGAAAAATATATGAAATGTCTTTCAGACTCATGTTTTCTTTTACTGGAGTTCTGTTGTGTGTAGCAAAGCTAACTGCTTCCCATTTGAATGTTGATAAGTAACAAAGGATGAAATTTTGATGTAATTAGAGTTTAAATAGACTGTAATAAATTATTCCCTTGTTAGCTTGGTTTAATCTATACAGTACTTTTTCTATGTAATTGGCTTGCTTCTTGGTTTGTTGCCATCCTCTTAAGTGATACACAAAATGTATTTAGTCCTATAGCCAGCAGAGGTTGATATCATTTAAAAATATACTTTATATTTACAAAATATGACCTATCCTAGAAAGCTAGCAAAATTCTTTTTTTTCCATCTGTGTTTTCTATATAAATATATATTAAAAAAATGCATAACTCATGAAACTTGCTGAGGTGATTTTTTTTTTTTTTTTTTTTTTTTTATTCCTATGGGGTTTTTCTTCCAGTTCTTTTGGGGGAACATAACTAAAGCAATTTTGTAATTATGAATTCTTTTTTCTTTGTTGTAAGGTCACTTATTCAGTTAGTCTGTGTTTAACTTAAGAGTTGTGACTGTAGCCTGCATTACAAGGGGTTTCCCTCAAGCAGATTTCAGATGGATTTAGGGTCTGCAGATAATTGATGTCATGTTCTGCAGGTGTGCTCTTATCAGTGACACTTTGTATTGCTCTGAAGCTCTAATGAGTAAAGAAAGAGTAAGCCAATGAAGTAAAAATGACCTCAGCGATGCCAGACCTCTCGTAGTTACTCATTCCAGTTGTCTTTGTGGCAGTCAATTGCTTGATCACTGGCAGAATTAACTGTTCGCCTGAACACACAGCTTGACATCTGGGCCTCAGCAGTTTTCCTTCCTGATGCAGTCCTATTAGATTATTGAAAAATTAACTATACAAAAGTGTGTGGGGGAGGGGATTCGCTGAATGAATCCTGCTGGACTTGGGCTGTTAGCTCTTCTGTAGTCAATTTGTGTGGTGCATGGTGGACAGAAATAAAAAAAATCTGTAACTTCTAAGTCAACTAACAGAGAGCTGAAATGAAGCCCAGGGCAGAAAGTGCCTCTCTAGGTGATCTCAGCTGGGCCAAACTCTGCAGCGTTTGAAGCTGTGCTCCCCTGGGAGAAGCATAGCAATTGAGCAGCCACCATGTACCTTGCTGTGCCTCCATGGAGCAAGTAAGACTTTCTTTCACAAAAGCTATTCTCAATCTTTGCTTGCAGAACTGAGGATACACAAACAAATAACTCCAGCTCTAACATGGATGCAGGTATCGGTACTCTGTCACTGGCTGGCAATTCTGATGGATTTGTCTTGTGGAAGAAGAACAATTCTTCTGTTAAGTTATTGTGGATTTGTTGCAGACCCTGTAAAGTGGGTTGTGACTAGTAACTACTGAGAATATCTTACAGTTTTAGTGCTGTACAGAGAAGTTCCCAGACTGTTCTGAGCAGTAACAGAAGATCTTTGTAGTGAAATCACAAGAAACCTCTTCTGGCACCCAAGAATTTTGCATTGCAGCTGTTTATATGCCAAATATGTCTACCCTGTGAACATATTTTAAATCATCTGTCTCTTATTAGAAAAGCACTACCAAACTCCGACAAAGGATACTCTCAACAAACTCAGTTGTTTGTTCCCATCTTAAAGAAAAAAAAAAAAAAAGTTAAAATCATTTGTGCGAGCTGAAATTCTTGGCAGAAGTGGCCCCCTTGGAATGCTGGAGACCGGACTGTTTTTCTCAGCTAATAAACACTGCACGGTCTTATTTAAACTAGCCCAGCCAGCACTAGGGCAACTGCCCCGAACTTCGTGTTAATTGCCAAAAAAGCAAGAATAGCATGTGTCCTTCCTACAGAAAGGGTAGCACAGCACTTTCTCTTCAAGGTGCGTGTGCCTGTAGAGAGATGGGACTGTGTCCAGTCACAGGAGCCAGCAGAAAGTCTCAGTGGGAGTAAGCAGTGTTTGAATGTCCCTCTACCCCCCCTCCCAACGCAGTTCCCTGCTGTAATGAAAATATTGGACTCCCACAACACTGGCATTACTTTGCAGAAAGTCTCTAAAGTAGCACCTAATTCTGAGTTGTTTGAAAGTTAAGTGCCTCATGGAAATGGATGCTTAGCACCTAAGGAGCTGGTCTCTGCTCTGAGTTATTCTGGACAAATTGCACTGGTGTGCCTGAGATCAAAATCTGGGGGGAGTTGTGTGTGTGTTTTTTTTTTTTTTTTTTTTTTTTTTTTTTTTTTTTTTCTCCACCATCCCTCTGTTTAGCCTGAACAGTTTACTTAGAAACTAGATCTATTAAAACTACTGGCAGGTGCATATAAGTATTGAAGGGACTGAAGTCAACGGAAGAGGTAGAAACTATCTGCTCAATCTCACTACGACATTGTTAATCACAGTTAAAAATAAATCTGGTTTTATTTAACCAGTATAAATCCAAGCTAATTACTTTGATTTGGTGCTGGGGATTTAAGCTGGAGTATTGAGAGCGAAGCCTGTACCATAGGATTTAAGAGAGCCTTTAGTTTTAAAAGAACCCAGCATGACGAGGGCAAGCTTTCCTGTTGTGAAGGAGAGACTGGGATTCAAATGCCATCCTCTTTTTCAGGAAAGACTGTGCAGTAAAATTCCAGTGAAGTTTTCCTTACTAAGAATGACTTCTAAAGGACAGCTATTTTATAAATTCCAACAAATTTGTCTCAAAAACAACTGGCAAGGAACAGGAGTGCTTACCTTTCAGTGGGAGCAGGAGAGTTCATCTTTCAGTGACTTTAATACATTCAGTAACTAAGATGTAAGAGCAATTCCACTGCAAAACACTGGAATAGCAAGGGGCTTTTTTCTACAATGTAGAACAGGTGCAGTTGGGATGCTTGAACAGAACCAGCCTTGTTAAACTATCTTATGGTGTTGCTAAAATGACATTATTCTTACTGGAGTTGTACAGAGAATAGTTACTTTCTCCACAAAAAAAGCAAGGATTTCAAAAGCTTGTTCTCATTTCTTATAAAGATAATGCTAAAATAATTTAGGGAAAATTTTCTGAGAGATGTGAGAAGGTTATCACAAGTCTAAAGTATAAGAAAGAGTTAGGAAACTTGGCTTCAAAGACTTCTTCTGAACCAAACAAATCAGGGCTTTAAATACAGTTTTCTACCTATTTCCATGTCATGTAAATGCTTGGGTACAGACTTCCTGACTGATTTTGATAAACATCCTAAACATTTTAGAAGTGTTTTCTAGTACTTGATATCCTTTGACCAAAAAAAAAAAAAAAAAAAAAAAAAGAATTAAAGAATTTTAAGAAATCACATTTTTCAGTAGAAGCTTTTCTTGAGTGTGTGTGTGTGTGTGTGGTTTTTTTTTTTTGTTTGTTTGTTTTTGGTTTTTTTTGAAAACAGTTATGTACTCTGAGTTAATGAATCATAATGGAAAAATGCAGATATCTAGCAATGAAGGCAAATCCCTGGGTTAAATAGTGAATTCTATACTTCTTTATTGCTAAGAGTCTTGTTTATAAATTGTATGTGAGTAGAAAGTCATAAAAGTAACTACTTCATTGACATGTGAAAGTCAGAAGTATAAAATTGCTTTGGGAAAGCAGAGCAGTATTTGGAGGAAAAAAAGAAGGAGGGGGGGAAGGAAAATAAACACTTATTTCTACTTCTAGTATGAATAAAACCCATTTAGATCTGTTGGACTACCCATGGCCTTGTGCTCCATAGACCAGAGTTTATATCACAACCCTAAGAAATATAAAGATGTCAAATACTGTTTTTCCAGAGGAATAGGATGTTTTTTGTGGAGTGTTTAAAATTTCACTGGCTGTCCCTCAGACTATGCTACTGGCAAGCTAGGTCTGCTTTCCCAGTGCTAAAAGAAGAGTGTCAGGTGGCAGCTAAGGATGGGAAAGTGCAAAGAAGAAACTTAAAGTGGTAACTAGAGAAGCCTGTGGCTGAAAGCCTTCCACCATGCACATTATTTTCCATAGCACTTCACTTAAAACTCTGATATTTCTCAGTGGATGGAATAAAAGACTGTTCTGAAAAACATAACTTAGAGAAAAAGATATATTCAATGCATCCGCTAATTTGCAACTTGGCATGAATTTGCTGCAGATGTGTATACTTTATAGTATTGAGTGCTTGAACATTGTTTCTGAAAATGTCCTTACACATGGCTTAAGCTCTTTCTGAAACTGAGAGTCATGCTGTTTTAAAATTATCTGAGAGATTCACTTTGCAATGTGGTTTTGCAAAATTTCTTCAGCTCGGTTCTTTGTTTTTTGTTGTTGCTTTTTGTTGATGTGTTTTCCCAATATGGTAGCTCCGGCAACAGGTCCTGCGCAAGAGTGAAGGAAGGTGTCAGTGAGAAGTGTTGCTACAGTGGGAAAAGTGTCATCGAAACAAATACCAACATCCCCCCCTCAATAAGGAGACACAAGGAATGTCCCTGCTGTCTTCCCCAGCAGCGTAGCCCCATCTTGACCGAGGAGGGAAGCTGGCAGGTGTCAGGGCTGTCACAAGGTGGCTCCTCTCACAGCAAGGCAGTGGAGGCAGCATCTCAGGTCCTTGTTAGCTCTTTGGGCAGTGTGCCTATATATTATCTCATGGTCAAAGCAAACCACTGTTGTGCCAGTGTCAGGAAAAACTAAGCAAACAGTGGGCTGTTTAAACAACCCGCAAAATGTGCGCATATATACCATACATTAGAGAGTGTCCGTAGTACTTCTCTGTGCTTTTACTTCAGTCAAGATAAAAATGTTTCATTAGCCAGAGCGCTCATGTAGGTAGTGTTTGGAATACATCTGTGAGTAGTCTCTTGCTGAGAGTCGTAACCGAAAAGTTTGCATAGGCATCATCAGTGCTTGCATGTTTGGAAGTTGCTTATTCAGAGCAGATAAACAGGCTGGTAACAAGCATGTAAACAAGAAGTGGCTTTGCTGAATATTTTGCGAAGAACCTATAGGTTGAAATCTTTGTGTGAATAACTTTTTCAATAAATCAACTTTCATTCAAGAAATAACCTTACACCAAGTAATTCAAAAATAGGTAATAAATTATATCTCTGAAATAGGCTTATGGTCCAAAAGATGTTTAATATAATAACAGGAAAAGGCATAAAAAGCTGAAGTTGAATATTGAAGCTGCACAAACTCAATTGAGAAATCAAGGCCATAATTTAGCAATGGAAATGATTAATAATTGGAATAAATATCAAAGGAAATGGTAGAACTTATGTCTATTGATGTCTTTGGCTTCAGAAAGGATTTTTTCAATATTAGCCAAACACAGGCTATTGAGCTTACTAAGGGAGTTATTGTATAAAGTTTTATAGCCTATATAATGCAAGAGGACAGGCTACATGATCTAATGATCCATAGTCTTAAAATATATTAATGTAGAGGTCTGAATTTACTGAATATTTCTATTGAATAAATAGTTTTCAAAAAACCTATGGGAATTAGGCACCTAAAGCCCCATAAAATTAAATATCCAATATATCTTCCAGTCACTTCAGTTCAGCTCCTCTGCCTCTTCATGTCATAAATACAGAGTAAAACACTCCTGAGAGGGAAGGAAAAGAACAGTATAACTTTTTACCTATATTACACTTTCTGAAACTCACTGAATTTCATCAGACGTAAAAGCAAATGCTTCCTAGTGTAGGATCAGCAAAGTGAAATTAGTCGTTTCCTAACATATAATGTAAGCATGTTTGTAGATATTGGAGTTTCTTGTCTTCAACTTTAAAGCTAATCTAACCCTGACACTATTTGCAGGAAAAGGATTTACTGACTCCCCCTTTTTTTTTTTCTTTTTTCTTGAGTTGACAATTTGATAGCAATGCTGCAAAATCAGAAGCTGAAAGTAGTGGTTTCTATCATTTCTCTGCAGCTAAAGAATATTTCTACATTAATATAGGAGGGATGGGAGGCTATTATTCCTGTCATTTCATCCGAATTCCTGGATTTAACCTTTTGTCCGTTTCAGCCACCCTTTTTTCTACGCAGACAAGGGTGGTGATAGAATTCCTGCAAATTCTTCAGTAAAAGTTTTAAATGTTCGGATCTGGGAAGTGAGTTATGTGATGGGATTCTGACAAAACCTTTCAGTGATGAAACTCTCATCTGCTAATACCCACTCTTGATCTTTTGGTCTTCAGGTACTCGGGTGCCTAAAAATTTGCTTTGGCACATGCCTAGAAACGCTTCAGTCGTAATCCTGAGCTCACATAAAGCCCTGTCACAATCTTCAGGCCAAGATCCATCCTCACCTGCCTCCAGGGCTTGGCTCTGTAGGTCTTCTCTGAGCCCTATTGATAAACCAGACTCTGCCCAAGAGATGGTGGGCGTTTACTACCTACTTTAAAGATCTCAGCTGAGAGCGCTTGCATACAAGTCCAGACAGGGTGCTACGTATGGCTGACTCTGAACTGGCTGAGGGGACGCTGTCCGCTACAGACAGACATGGGCCTAAACACGTGTTGTGAGAATGCAATCCTTTATTAATACAGGTCTGGGAAAATGTTTTGTGCCTTAAGTCCAAGTACTGAGCATCTGTCTATGAGGCAGCACTTCAATTTTAGCAAATGGCTATTTTACCTGTGTATTTAAGTGAAAGGAGATTGTGTAGCTATAGCAATTCTTGATGCTTCTTGAAGAGCACGTCGCCATTGGGAAAGGGAAATTGCCATACCATTTCACTCTAAACTTTTAACTTGAGAATCATTGTTAAAATTAAACAAGTTTCTCAGCATTCTGACTCTTTACTGTTAGTACCCTTCTTTTTTGAGGGTTTTGCTTCCTAGCCACAAGTCAGAGTGAATAATCTTTACCATAGCTGGGAGCATGTCTTTGAAGGTTACACACCTGCTCCAGGCTGTAACCACTTGAAGGGAGGGTATTATTCAGGTGTGTTTTCCCCTCTGTTGCCCAGGACAAATCTCAGGAGCATTTTGGTGTCAAAAGTTAAATGAAGGCTATGTAAAATTAGCTGCAGAGGTTTCAGTGAACTGTTTTTTTTTTGTTTTTTTTTTTTTTAAAAAAAAAAGGAGAGGAAAAAAATCAATTGGCAGCACTGCTCCCTCAGTGTGACAAGCCCAACATGACACTAAAAGCATTATGTTATGGAAGGATTCTTCTGTTGTATGAGGAACAGACACCTGGAAACTTTAATGTCTGAAAGAAAATATATATATATATTTATATTAGTACATAGTATAGAGTAAGACTGCTACTATGGTCTTCCTGAATTCCAGTGTGAATAATTGCCTTCTGCTTACCTAAACCGCCTTTTGCTTTCATTTGGATATGATGTTTCTAGAGTGCTGCTGCTTGATCAATAAGTTGGAAGTATCTTCTCTTCCTAACTCTGTAAGGCCTTTACCTCAAGTTGCAAGACCACTTTATTAATGTAAACTGTTGTTACCACTAAATAAAAAATCATCATTATGTATGTTAAAGACATTCAGGTCTTTAAGGGTACATCTGAGAGTCTCCGTTTTGTTTTTATCCTGATCTCATTGGGACAGACTCGAAACAAATTAAATGATTCATAAGTTCCTTCTGGCTGGATATCAGCACTTTTTCTTTCTTTTCTTTTTCTTTTTTTTTTTTTTCAATACGAAAAGGCTGATGAACTGGAAAAGAGTGAAGAGAATATTCTAAATGCTCAGTCTGTTCCCAGCACAAGTAACTTATGTGCCAGCAATTTCCCCTCAGAGCTGCTGCACTCTGTGGTGTCAACAATTACTTAGGGACTGATTAGTACATGGATTATCAATGCAACAGGCTGCTTTGCACTGCTCTTTCAAAGGTATTATAAGGACTTTGCAGAACACAAGTTTTCACATATTTTACCTGGAAAAGACCTTTTTGAGTGTTTCTGGTTCTGCCGCAATTCCTCTCTACAGCAGAGCTGAGACAAGTACAGGGACTTTAAGGATAACTGAACGTTTAATTCACAGTTAGGAATTAAATGGAGAAAGCCAACTGCAGCTGGCACAGCCTGTCTGTCCCAGTTGTGTAAATGACATGAATCCAAGAAGATTCCTGCCAGGGGGGTGGTGGGTATTTCCAGAACTGCACTCCTAGGTGCTTTGTAGTCCTCTTGTGAGCGGCGCTACAGAGCATCAGTGTTGAACTTCAGATTGCATGTTGTTTCAAGCAGTCATGAGTTACTGTTCAATGCCTTGCTTCTACTGACAAAATAGTTATCTGTGGGGAATTTCTGTGCATATTAAATTATCATAATATAGTTGTAGTACTGTTGTAATATGTAGATCTCAATTTTAACTTAACTATCTCTTGCCATAAGCATACAGGAGAAGATAAGTAAATCACTGCAAGAAGACATTTTGATTTTTCTTAAATTGAATAAGAGATGAAAATATTTCAGTGATAAACAATGACTTAGAGTTTTGTTCATAAGTACACGAAAATTAGTAATGGATGCTCAAGTGTAAGGCTTGACTTTCATACCATATGGCTATTGTATTATTACTTCTTCAGCAATCAGGGTATAAAGCATCTCTGAAAACAAAAGAACTTATAATGAGTAATTATGTTATTTGCTACTTCCACTATATAAAATATCTGTTATGAAATACCTTTGAAAATTGTGCTGTAAGTGTGAAGGTAAAGGCATGATATAATGAAAACCCTTGAAATGTAGGTGACTGTTGCCTAGGCAATAGGAAGCCTGTTTCCTGTCCTTGTTATATAGCTTTGCAAACATAATCTGTTTCTTCTCGGAAAAGTCCAGCCATGTCAGGATGAGAACACTTCAGTGAAAAATAGATGTTCTCCCAAGGTAGCCTGAATAGATAGGTCCAGCTTTCAGAGGAGAAACATTAGGTAGGGTGTTTTTTGAGCCATTTTTGGATCCGTGGCACATGGGATTCAAATCTACAGGGAATATTCAGAGACCTGGGGGGGGGGGGGACAGCGGGGGAGGAAAAGCACCTGCACAGACACCTTATTATAAAACTGGTGTCTGAACTGCTGTCAGGAAAGGACTAAGAGTCCTTGATCAATAGTTTAATTCCTTTTGCTCAAGAGGAGTTATCAAATATGATTTTTTCCCCTCTCTCCTCTGGCCCAGTAAGGCAGAAAAGAGCAACCCAAACTGTTCCTCTTCCCATGCATTTCTCAAGCACGCTCAAAATTAGCTGACCTCCTGCAATACTAGTATAGCTTTGTACTGCTACACCCTTCCTTGTAGAGGAATCTCAGCCCTTTGTCAGGATAAGACCTGGGTATGTAAGTCATCTTAGTTCTCTGAGAAGGAAACACATTTGTGTAGGCTAGAAATGATACATGGGGTGTTCCAGCCCTGTTCCACATCTGGACACTTAAGGGATCAGGAGACTTGTACCTTTAGAGGAGTTTAGTTGTTCTTTAGCTAAAACAATTTCACAAAACTTATCAGCATTCCTACAGTATCAAATATCCTCTCTTCGTTTTAGTATTTGTTTGCCTAAGTACTTTGCTGTTGAGTTCATAGTTACAAGGTCTACCTCGGACTTCTCACTAACGACAAAGATCATGCAACCTAGGTGTAAAACATGAGGCACCCACAGGGAATTCTGGCCTGCAGATGTTTCAGGCAGCATTTGAAAGCTAGATCTGACAATTAGCTGTAACTGTGTTTGGAGTCTTGCAGACATAGTCATTATTTAACACACATTGCTGCACTTGAAAATGTCATGTTCTCATTTGAAGAAGTTTATAATTCATTTTGTATATCCTAACCCTTAAAACATTCACCACCTTTGAAGATCAGTTTCAGTATTCAGATGGCAATAGGCAGGTTCATTGTGGAGCCATCTATTGAATATTTAGATCCAGAGGAAGCAAAAAAGAAAAACAACCCTGAGTTTGTCAACTTTTTTCATTGCACTCTCTCCTCACAACAAAAATTACCTGCCTGTATCACAGGGCTCTCCTTTGGTAGGCACAAGCTATAATATAAAAGCAGTTGGACATAACCTAAGATGATAAACGTTTCACTTTTTGTATTTTCAGCAGGCAGTATGTATGAAATGCATAATTCAATCACACCTGTTGTCACTGGATATAAAGAAAAAATAAGCTGAGTTGCAAATATTCACAAGACTGAAAGAAACTGCAGTATGTCATCTGCATCTAGTTCATGTATTCTGCATTTACATAGCTATACACAGTTCTTAGGATATGGCCAACTTTCTTCTAACTTGGCAGAATATATTTTCTTTACCATAATTGAAAAGTCAAGCTAGATTTGCAGTAATTACATTTTGAATTTAATATCCAGGTCTCTCCAAATGTCTGCATTGTGGGATTAATAGATGAATAACACATGGAAATTAGAAAGTGTGTATCAATGCATCTATTTAGTACTAAACTTAAGATTCTCAGAGGATGGAAATCCAAAATGCTTTCTGATTGATTGAGAGGAAACTGTGAAGCAGAAAAGTAGCTTAACCAATGACAAAATGGAAAGCCGCATGATAAAACTGTATCTCAAGTATCTACACTGTTGCTGTTGTGAAATAGTATGACTGCTATCTAAAGTTATCTAAACTGTTTTTTTTTTTTTTTTTTTTTTTTTTTTTAAATAATGGCATTAGCAACAAGAATATATTATAGTCATGTACTGATGTTTCCTTGTGTCAGTATTTGGAGAGAAAAGAAAAACTGTAATCAAGGCTCATTCTTGAAAGGTGCTGAGCATTTTGGGCCTGACTTTGCAGAACACTGTAAGCTTGTGATTTGACACTAAGTCCACAAGCTGTCTCACTGACTTCCATGGTGGCAGGACTACTAACATGGTTTCAATTAAAATGTCTTTCCTGTCGGCCTGAATCATAGAAAACAGTTCTAGGAATCAAGCCTTAAATGCATAAATCAACTGGCTTATGAGTCTCTATTCCTTTGACCTGACATCAGTATTATTAATGTACTCATTTAACTTTCTCTCTATGTGATTTTTGTTAGTAATTGCTTTTTTGTGCAACCCTTGATACTAGTAATAAAGTAAATACATGTTAATTGTATAATTGCTGGTTACCTGGGCTTCCTTGCAGCCTGCATCAGTTGTGGGAACTTCAGTGCATATCTAATTTAGTTGGTTTTCTACTGCTATTCATTGTGAGATTTTAAGAGTATAAATTATGTCCTTAGAGATATTAGACTGTTACTGTTTATACCTCAAGAGTTTGACTTGAATAGATCTTCTAGAAAAGAAACACACACCAAACAATAAACAAATTAGGCAAATTAATGAACAGCAATGATGGTGAAGACTGTAGTCAATTTACATTAGGTTTGTCCTTGACTTTCAACACAAATTCTAATTTGCCAGTGATGCAGCTTTTAAAATAGATATCTCATTTAGAAACTTCTGTTAATCATGGAACACCTCCAGGATCCCATGGTGCAGGAGAATGTCTTGGAACGCACCTGCTTCTCTTGATCAATTGTACAACAACTCGCAGGTGCAGACGTTGTGTGGATGTTCTAGGAGGCTGCTCAGTATTTGCGGTTCATCATTCTATATATGTAAATGGGGTCAGGCATCCTATTTAACTAAGGCAAGACACAAAATAAAACCAAACTTTATCTACTGTTTCATATGAACCAAAATGTTTGCTTTTAAACTGTTTGATCCATTGATTCATAATTTTAGCTAGAATTAGAAACTAGTAATGGATTTTTCATAGACATAAAAAAAATCTGCCCTATGCAGTCTTAACTTTCATGAAAACAATAACCCTGTGGAACATATGACATATAATGCTGGTACTTTCTATTACTTCTGGTACAAAGAAAGATAATTACTTAACACTTTGCATCTGTATATATGAAGATATGTAGTCCAGAGCACCCTGAAAAAGCAAACTTATATTCATGAGGTCCTTGTGCACAAGCCCAAGCTCTCCTGCCCGTAGCAGAGAAGGTGGAACTGCTTATCGAAAAAAATCTCCAACAGAAATAGAAGTTACAGGTCTTTTTATTAAAAAAAAAAAAAAAAAAAAAAAAAACTTTACCGCCTCTGAGACTAACTTCCATGAGTCTGGTAGGTCCATCTGGAAGAAGTAATATTGAAGGCCAACACTTTTATCATTGTCTTCCCTGGATTTCCCAGGTGTCCCTGGAGGAGCCCTCAAAGTCACAGAGGGAAGTGTCGATGGAGATGACGGCTCTCTGAGGTGCTATTGCCTGGGATCAGTTCAGTGACACTTCCCATATAAAACATTCTGGCTTCTTTGTATCATATGGTAAAATAGCAGGGAAAACGTCCTTGCTGTAAGAAGGCATCTTATCAGGAGAAGTGATTCAGTCAAGAGGTTAGCAGGGAACCAAAAATCAGGGCATTAGCTCCTGTGGATCTGTCAGTCTGCGGTGGATTGGAGAACTGAAAAGAGAAATTTCATGTGTAAAAATGTATGTCATTTCTTTGCCCTCAGGGTTTGATGAGGTAGGTGGAAGCGTATGCTTTATTCACAGAGAATTGAGCTAAACTAATATCCTATGACTTAAATTTCCCATGTAATGGAAATGTAACAGAGCTTTCAACAGATACTGCAACAGATAATGCAGCTCATGTATGAAGAACACAGTTCTGAATCAGTGTATTTGTCACTACAACTGATACAGTAGGAAATAATTGGTTTTCTTAACTGATATCCTATTCTTTCATTTAATAACAGTTAGCTAATCATGTGAAAGGATCTCTTGAAGTGTGAGCAATAAAGTTCCTAATGAGATATTTCTTTGCAAAGTCTGGCTGCTACAACATGAAAGTTTTATAAGTGGTGTAACACTAGACACGCTACTTACATTTAAAGTAAGACTAAAGAGGTAACAGCCTGTTTGAGAACATTCTTTTAACTAGTTCCTTGAGTGAGTAAATCATCATATGGTAGAAACTGCAGCCTCCCTGCAGGAGTGCACTCATTTTGAAATCCATTAGAAACATGCTGGTTTGTCTAAGACATCCTCGAAAGAACACTAAAAGCAATTAAAACTCAATCAAAAAAATTTTAAGTGGTTTTAAGCAGCAGTAAAATATGATTCTGAAATCTTTCCTGGACTAAAAAATCAAAGAGCCAGTGTTACTTTATATTAGCTAACATTCTGGTAAAAATGTTTTAGAAATGTGAAGACAAGACATACTGCTACATACACCTGTTAAGCAGTCCAAGCCAGAGCAGAATTTTCTCATCAAGCAGGTCCATTGAAACATGCAAATTAACACTCATTGCACTTCAGATTTAATTTAGACAATGACAAAGTGTTTGGAAGATCTCTGTATAAAATATGTAACTTTCATGTTTGTTCTTCAAAAGCTATTGTGTGTATAAGGACTTTATCCTGTAGCATTTTGATGCACTTCTCCATACATTACAGTAACAAGTTATTAGTTCCCACCAAATGAAATGAACTGTGAATAGTCTGTTGTTACTTATCTTTTCCAAAATATTAATAAATATCGACAATTATAGGAAAAATCTTTGGCATGAAAGTGTAAGCAAGGGTTATTCTTATTTGAAATGTTTTTATTTGCTAAAATAGGATATTAGGTATTATACTTGCTGTGTCTTGTTTTAATTCTATGTAAATGTTTCTCCCCCTTGTGGCTGTGTTACACACACTATAGAGGAAGATGACTGAAGATAGTGGCAAAATTGGCTGAGAAAACAGTGAAATAACAGAAACTTTTTTCCTCTCATCCATCCAGGCTCCATACTTCTTTTCTAAATACAGTCAGCTTCATGTTGTGTTTTAAAGAAATTTGAAATTGTTAAACAGGGAAGGGAAAGGGGAGGGGAAAGAAAAAGGGTATTTTTTTCTGACATTAGAGAAACCTGGGCAGAAAAAGGGTATTTTTTTCTGACATTAGAGAAACCTGGGCATATTTTCATGTTCTGCCACATTAGCACTAGGTCAAAAAGACTACCCACTCATTTGAGATGAACATGATCACTATCCTAGCTCAGGGAGAGGCAGAGTAATTGGAGTAGCTAAAAATCATGGGCTGTGTGAATGTAGTTGCTGATCCTCAGCATTATGGTACAAGCCATTGTGAGATTAAGAGTTGGACATCATCAGCTAAAATTAGCAGTTTATCTGAGTCCAAAAGGATGGAAGCAGCTGCAGGGATAAAGGATGATGAATCACATGACACAGCGCAAATGTAACTGTGATTAATGGAGCATCACAACACAACAAAAAAGAGAACCGACTGTGCGAAGAGATAACTACCACCACAAAGAGCAAATTATTGTCTAAGGTGATGTAATTAACTCCAAGCCTCCCCATGGCTTGGATGGCTGGTTCCAATGAGGTTCGCTATTGTGCCCACAATAATGACAAGGTTGTGGATTCTTACTTTAAATACTGGGCTATTAAGCTTCATTTTCACCCATTTCAGGAAACTGATAGAATGTCAAAGTTGAAGATATGGCAATTTGTAATAGTACAGTTACAATATACTGTTGTGACTCATTCAACTCACATTTGCTCTAAGAGGACAGTTGGAAGAAAAGCTTGAGTAGGGTGCCTCATGATTTATGGGGTTCTTTAAATATTTAAATTCAGACTTGCCCATTGATTATACTTTTTATCACTGTATGAAGTCAAAGCTGTTCCCAGAAAGTGTTTTGTTGCAGTAGCTGTGATGAAAAGTGCTTTTTGTTCTTTAGCTTCATGAGTTATATTCTGGATGGACAAGTGGTGTTTTTCTTGTTCTTTCCTAGGAACCGTTTTAGTCCTGGAAATCTTTCACTGGATTACTTGCTCAAAGATACGTTGATTCACAGGATATCATCTTCATCTATTTAACAAAACAAAGGTTGTATTCAGATCGTTTGCTAGCAATTTCTTCTTCCTTTTTTTTGAATTAGTAATGAAGATTCATATGCCCCTGAAGGGAATTTGCTAGCAATTTAAAAAATTTGAATTTTTAAAAAATTCTATACCTAAAAACTTGAAATTGAAGTCAATATTTATTTTTTCTACTGGCTGTGAAACTTCTATGATTTTTTTCTAAGTTCTAAGGACAAGTAAGTTATGCAAGACACTACTTATAATTTGCATCTTACTGTAAACAGCAGAAGTTTTCAATTACTTCTGATTTTACTATAAAATGTAAGTGAGACTTCAGAGAGTGAAAGGAGTCTTGACTCAGAGTGAATTTTACTGTGGTAGCAGCTTAACTTCAGTTCACACTGGCAGTTGTGTCTGTGACTGTAAAACAAATAATGAACTGTAGGTCAAAATTGCCAAAATTTGAAAGCCTTCTGGGTCAGAACTGAGAAAGCTGAAATAACTTGATAATTGAGACTCTTTCTGGATGCACTGTTTTCTCACTTGGGCTTCCTTCTGAAGGAAAGAAAGGAAGGAATATTTTTAATATTTTTCTTTATTCTCTAATTACTCATATTATTTCCTATTGTGATGCTACTGATAAAGTGCCTTGCAGAAGTGTCTTAAAACCTCTGAAAACATGCTTTTGGTTAGTTTCATTAAACTTTCTGACTTTGAACCATTCATTATTTTTAAAAGTTTTTAAAATCTTACAAATTTTGAGGTGCACTTGGGATTGGCTAAAAGATGATACATAGGTATTTCCACAATCTTTGCTGAGATAGTGTAGAAATAGCACAGTGGGCTGGTTGTTACATACAGCTATTTTGAGCACTATGGCTATTATTTTACTATCTCCTGTCAAAGTTTAAGATTTTGAGAGTCCTGAAATAGACATGTCGTCACTCCATTTGTTTATAAAATGTATTACACAACAGAGCCCAACCTCTCATTTGACCTCTGGATGTTACAGCTGTCTAAACAAGATCAAGAGTAATCAAGCTATGTAAACAAAACTATGAACTGATGGAGCTTTTAAAACAAATTCTTAGAGAAGAGCTAGTTTTGTTCTTGTAAGTACAAAGCCATTCTTAATACACCTCTATTTTTCATGAACTCGCATCTTTTTCTGTAAAAATTCCCATGGAAAAGTATATTTCAGGCACTCTAGATATTTCATTTCAGAATTTCAAAACATTTCAAATTGTGTCTTGAAGTTCTGTGGTTCACATCATTCTTGTATACTTCATGTCATACACAGCACTAGTATATTGTTCAGACTGTAATATACCCAGAAAAAATAATTTATTATTAAAGTAACTAAGAAAAACTGCTAATTACTGCTTTTGAAGGTCATTGTCATATTAATATTTTTATGTCAAAATATCTATTACCTCTTCAGTGAAACAGACATTTATAGAAATCAAGCTGGCATTTTACTGGTATTCTATCATGTGTTCTAATTCGAGGCGGGATCAGAAATATCCCATAGTCTGAGTGAAAGAAGAAAACTGGTATCTCAGTGGTCACTGTTGCTGTTAAAATTATTGATGTAGAAGTTATGCAAGTATAAGAAACTATTACATGGTATTGAATATAATACGGAGTTCTGACATTGCAAAATGAGACATGAAAATTCTAAAGCAAAATATTTCTTATTCATTCTTGAAACAAGTTTTGAACAAGCTAGTGTAATATAAATGCCCAGTTTCAAAAAGCTGTTAGGATTGTATCGATGCAACTGCAGCGATTCATGCTGAATTAGGATTTTGGTATCCAAAGCTGAATGAGGAGGGAATGCTTACATAGGCCTTTGTTTAGTTTTGCTTATAGCTGCAGGATTCTCATAAGGAGAAAAATCCATTGCCAGTAAACTTTACTTGCACTGGTTCATCACTTTAGTTTTCTGCATTATTAATACGCTGTAGATAATAAACGTGATTTATGAAGGACTAAAATGGCAAGTCTGTAGCAGAATAGAGTGGGTAATGTTATGGCAGGTAGCCATCAGGTTTAGGATATGGAATTGTCATAGGTATTCGTCTTCGTGTAAGAGTGAAATATGCTTCCCATTACAGAATTAACACGGTACCAATACTTTGTTCATAAATATTAAAAGGAAACAATACTAGCTGGAAATCCAGGACGCTAGTACCTGGCAAAAAGCCAGCAAGTTCTATGATTCATTCTGGGAAACTGTTACAGATTCATTTATTTTTGAAATGATACATTAGGTTGTTTAATAAATGTTCTTCAATTTCATATAGTATGTGCCTAATAAAAGATAAATTGCAACTGGTCTGTACAGAAACCAAGCACAAAGGTGAAAAAATCTGTGAAGATGCACACACTGTAGTCCCCCTTAAAAACTGACGATAGAGCGATACTTGGAGCAAAATCTGTATCCTGGTGAGGCCAGAGGCAAAAAATCCATTGCCTTAGTGTGGGCAGTGTTGCCCCTCCTGCACTGGGGGGAATCCTGGGCTATGGGAATAGTTAGTGCTTTTGACTAGGTGCATTGAGGAGAGCAGTGTGTAGCTCCCTTACGGTTCATCAAGACTGCTGATGGTTATTTCACACGAAGTATGTTAACTGGAAAAATTTTGGAGCTGCTGTTAAGTAGGATCTCCTCCCTCCTCAATTTATGGGTATTATTACCATAAATAACATTTTAAATTTCCTGTAACAATACAAACTAGACTACCATTCTTTCTTTAAACCTTTCCCAGCTTTATGTCCCTAAACTAAAACCCTAACTCAGTGGAAATTACCATTTAGCACACATTCCCTCTTTTGCAAGCAAAGTTGACAACCTGCTAAAGAGTGCTCCTAGCTTTCTCCTGTGGAGGAAACACAGTGTGTAAATTTATCTCACAGAATGACCTCTGAGCAAGCTCTGCCCGTGGTCACCGCAGGACAAAGCTGCAAGGTTGTGTCCGGACAGGAGCACAACAGGGTGGGAGCGGGAGATGGACTGATCCCTTCTTCACAGACAGTTTGGGTTACTGTGTTGGGGTTCCCTCGTGAAATGGAAGCTGTGTGTTTGTCTTGCACAGCCGTTGTAAATCCGGAGCTCTGCAATTTTGTTTCTCGACCTGCTAATTGCTGCAGTAAGGGCTGTATTTGCACGAAAGCTCCAGAAATATTTTAGCTCCAGAAATAATTATATTAATTATTTAATCTAAAACCTGTCAAAGCCCTCCTGTTGCTAGCATTGGTGTCTTCTACAGATTTATGTATCACTCATTAGCTTTAGTACCACAGCATTTCTGTTCAGAAGACCTAGATTTTTTTTTAATACATAGTAACAGATAGTAATGTTGTGAATGTTTACTTCTCACAAAAACATGCAAGGCTTGTAAGTCATATCTAATGAATGATGTTGTTAATCCTTAGTTGTGTATTTATAGTTTAGTTTATGGTTAAATGGGAAGAGAATCATTTAAAAGTACTTAAAGGAATGACAATAGCTTTCCTGGGGGAGAAAGTTACCAAGATTAATGTTCTTTTACAGGAATAGATTGGAGGCAAAAAAAAAGAGCTACCAGATCAAGGTTTCATCTATATGTATCAAGCTGTTTTGGTTTAGTTATTTCTGAATGAGTTATTGCTCTTCTCATTGTGTGGCCAGTCTTGCTCAGAGGAAAAGTGGCTTTTTCCTGTTCAGTTTAAACCATTTCGGAAGCTCCAAAATAAGAATGTTAACAACGGAATTGTTCCATCATCATTATTCAGATTAAAGCAGGTTGCATTAAATTATCTTTGAAATACAGAAATATATATTGACTGCATGCATTGCACATCAGCTGCTAGCTGTCACTTGTGTTAGAGAATGATTACAGATAGGAGTACTAGTAACTGGCGACTTAGAGAGCAAATGGTATAACGCCATGAATAAACAGAGAAATCCGGTGTTATTGCCTATCCCTTTCTCGGTGCCTTGTTTCTGTTTAGGACTACCACAGGCGTTTTTACCGAGTTGTCTGCAGCAACCCTTAGGCCTTTTCTTTGTTTATTGCTACATGAAAGGGTATTTCAAATTTTTTATTCCTGTGTATATCGGTTTGTAGTTATACACAATTAATTTAATTTAAGGACAGAACTGTCTAATTAGGGCTAGAGCTACACATTTCATAGATGTAGTAATATGGTTATCGGACTTTAAGAAACATGGAAAAAAGGTACAGAACCTATGGCATTCAGATTTTTCTAGTGTTGCTGTTTTCATAACCCATTGCAAGATAGATAATAAACCATCTGATTGAGGAGGAAAAAAAGTAGCCCTCAGCTTTCCTTCTGTTGCCCTGGCTTTAGACATCACTAAGGCATTGACATTCCTTCATCTATGTGTCTTTTACAGGTCATGCATTCTGTTTTGTAGCACTTTATGCTCTTTAGGACTCCCACTTAAAATTGATTTGTCTTTATATTTTCAGTTTTTCATACGTTCCCCTACAACCAGAGTGTCTGCATTTCTAACTCAATGGAGATAAAAAACAGCATTTGAACAGGGCTTACCTATCATAGGGTTTAAGTTCAAAGCTGTTGTGTCGGGGTAAAAATCATTTTTCAGTGTTCCTATTTTTAAATTTTGTTTTCATTGGTTATGGAAGAGTGTGTCACAAAATGTTGTGTGAGCAAACAATATAAAGTCTCAGTGAACATAAGGCAAAGCAAGCAATAATTTCACCGCTATGAAACTGTCGGCCAGCTTTGACACATCTAAAGAGTGAATTTTGGTTTTCGTCAATTGGCCATATTCTAGACCGTTTATAGAAATTAGAGCTTTGATATGATGGAAAAAAGTAACTTCTTAAATATACAGATTACCATCTCAGTTCTAGTTCTCACAGATACAAATCTTAATTGAGACAGCACACAGGCAGTTTACCAAGCTGCAACTACTTAAGACCTTATGTAGTAACTGCACTTAACGTTGTCCATCCATACTGAAGTAAAAACTACTTGTGCACTGCTTCCACCAGGTTCTTACACCAATTAATCATCTCTGTGTATAACCACTTTTTTGTAGCAAGCCTAGAGGATGTACTACCTGCACCATGTACTTTGTTTACACTGGCACCATTATTTTTTTTTCTTTTTTTCTTTTTTTTTTTTTTTTTTTTTTTTTTTTTTTTTTTTTTTTGCAAATTGCAGGGTGTTTAGCAGGTAAGCGGTGTGCAGGGACTGGGCACTTTTGGATAGCTATCTGTTGAAACTTCTGAGACTGGTTCAGTAGGGAAAAGTTATTTCCTTTTTGTATGCCTCAGGCTCTTTATCTTTTTGCTGGGACTAACAATACTGTCTTCTTTTGTGTTGTGCTTTCATAGCAACTTCTCAGAAGCACTATAAAAAAGGCTCTTACTACTTTCTAAAGGAGGCACAGACTTTGAAGCTTAAGTTCAAAGCCTCTATGTTGAGGTGAAAAATCACTTTTTGCGTGATCCTCTCCTGAAAAGGTGATCTCAGCAGTGGGATGGAAAGTTACTTGATAGCAACATGTACTGAATTCACTTAGAGAAGATTTAACCTGTCTCCTAATTAGGTGGTTTTATGAACAACCAGCAGAGCATTATAATGAAGCATTACACGCAGCTACAAGCTTGTAGCTGAGCCAAATATTTTGGTGTCTGAGGTAAGTATACCGTAAATAGTTTCAACAATCAGTGGTAAAAACAAGTTACTACCCAAGTCCTAGAAAAACAAAGCAGAATAATGGAAGAGGAATTGGGAACAATTTATCAAAAGCTTTGATGGAGTAGGTGGAGTCTTGTACTTCACGCTGAGATTGTTTTAATTAATGACTTCCAAAAACAAACTGTAGAGATTGTCTGAGTCCTGTCAGGACATTCCCACCTTCACCTGCTCAAATACACTACTAAATTCTCGTGACTCATGTGCTGTATGTGCTTTTGTTCTCGTACCATGTTTGTTGAGATTCTTTAGCCTTAAGAAAACAGGATGCTTGACTTCTGTTCAACAGATTTTACAAGAAATTGCAGCTCCCTAAAATAAAACACAGTAAATCATCGTGTGCTAAAACAGGAATCTGTGAGTGACATTAGTTCCATTTATCAGCAAGATCTCTCTTGCGCAGATTGTTCCCCTTTCCTATACTACTGTCCTCATGAGAACAAATTCCGTTATTATAATATTTTGCTCTTACTTTTGTTAATGTCCCCTTAAATTGATATTGTTTTTTCTTCTTTTTAGAATAATGTAAGGAAAGAACTGCTTTCGTTGACAAATTAGGTGCAAGACCTATATTAAGAGCAGTATTGTAGGGCAACAAGAGTAGTAAAAGTCTTTGAGGTGGATACATATAACTATTTTTGATTTTGATCACACAGCTAAAACTATACATTACAAATTGCATTGTGTACCTCCAGCTCTACATAGGGGCCCGTACACCTGTGATGATATTTTAAAAGATTGTATGTTTTCTTTACTGAATTTGTAGTTGATTTCTGCTTAGATGTGCTTAGGGTGCCCCCAAATCATATTTATGCTTCGCTGTTCACTGAGATTTCTTATCTCTGGCCATTTAAAGCAAATTAAATGTATCATTAGTTTGTTTCAGCCACCTGGCACACCTAAAAGCTGTGTAAAGCTGCAGTATAAAGACAGCCTGGGCATACCTGACGCACTGAAAGCTTATGAAGGCGTTTTTCATCAGAGTCGTTATGTCAGTGCTCTCCTTCCTGTTCGACAAATCTCACATGTAAGGACATTCTCAAAAGGCTGGTTAAGCTAGTTTACAGCTGTTTTATGCTACTGCAGAGGGCCTAAGGATTTGTGAGATTGGCTCCAAGTAGACTTACTGGACTTGAATGCAAGTCCATGTGATGCTCTTTTTTTTCCCAGTTTCTAAGTATGTTAATGAAGACAGAATATGTTTTAGGAATATAAAACAATGTTTAATGAATATGTAAAAACACTCTGATAGCTCTATTTGCTTTCTTGAATACCTAAAATGGAGAAAAGTAACACCACATCCATACCCAAAGCTTAAATTCCCAATGAGTTGTCCTACTGAACTGCATCATTGTTTGTGATGTTACTTATCTTGTCTGCTGACAAATGATTGTATAGATTATAATGTGCTGTACATAAGTATGTGCTATAGTTATGTGCTATATATAAGTAAAGCTGAAAGCTTGTCAGAGTGGGTTTGATTTTTCTCCCTTCTTAAAATCTGAGCACTACATACAGTGCAAAAGTTGCCCCATGCAACTGCCATCCTGGTCTACTTATTTCTGAACTTCTTCCCTATATTTCTTCACCATTACAGTTAGCTTTCTCCCTAATATTTAGCCTAAATCCTCTTTTTTTGTGTGTGCGAATTAAGTTTACTTTCTTCTTGTCTTATACCCAGTGGATGAGGGAAAGTTGTTGTTCACAAAGGCTCACCAAGCTAGGTCTCCCCTTTTGTCACTTACAGCCTGGTGTTCAAAGAGCCTTTCTGCCCTGGTAATATTCTTTAAAAATTGGTTTATAGTCTTTGAGTGAGACAACCATTGACTGACGATTTAAATAAAGGCAAAGCAAAGTAATTAGAAAAAATATTAGTAGATATAATTGTGTATCATAAGGAAAGACTTTGCAAAAACTTTATGTTCTTGCACAGAAGGTGCAGACTATCCCATAAAACAGAAAGGGTTCACTATGTATGCTATTCTACACTGTCCCCTTTCATTGCAGGCAATTACAGCTGTCCTGGATAGTGTGTTGACAGGGGAGAGCGTTCTGAGTGTTCTTCCTTTTATGGGACTAACTGATATCACTGGGAGCCCTTCAACTCATTAAAATATCTGCTGGATCAGAACTTCAATGTACACAGGACTATAACAATAATAACGTGTCATGTCAAATTTTCCAGTCATATGCATATGCATTGAAGTTCTGATCCAACAGATATTTTAATGAATTGAGGGACTACATGGGATATATTCCGGGAGGTGAAATGGTTCACAGGGTTCTGGGTTCAGCTATAGTGGTTCAAGACAGGGCTGCCCACTTTGCCCCACCGGCAGGGTGTTATCTCTATTTGGGTGGACCCAGATTACTGTTTAGCCTTCCAGCTTAAGCATCAAAGAATTGCACAAAAATTTTTGACTTTAAACCAAGGTAACAGAGCCTTGCAAAGGATTAAGATGGGCAGCTGAGGCAAGTGATGTCTTTAATACCCCAGTTAAATCTTTCAGAGTTTGTCTGTCAGAATTTTAAGCCATCTGAGTTACTCCCCCCTGTTGGATCTAGTCTACGGTCTCCTGCATTTAAATTTCTTTCAGTGCAGAAAAACTAGTGAGATTGATTTATCTTGCATCACTTCAGTTCCAGCATAGTGTTAACTTCATCGATTTCAGGGGAATTACCTCAGGTTAGGATCAGAGTCGTGCAGTTTTGAATAAGGCCCGGTGAGGGGATCACAAATTGAAATAAAGCTTCTACTATTTTTATTTTGGTAGGCATTATACTTATTTCAGTCTGCAGCATTTGAACTACATGTTGAATCATATTAACAAGTTTATGGTTCATTTCATTGTTAAAAATTATTAGAAAATCACGTCCTTCAGAAACACTCTCATAACCTTTATTCTCTATTAAGTATATTTTCTATAGAAAATATGCCTTTTTAAACAAATATTTGTTTATCTTAAGAGAAAGCTAGAAAGTTAATGATATTTTGGACACTTAGAAATGGCCAAAATGTTCTTTTAACTGGGTGAAACTTGGTCTGAACCTCATCCAAATGTATCCTTACCATTTATATTACCCATATTCTCTAAAAACATTCACAGACATATGCAGACAGTTTTTCTAACCACTTACTTGCTATTGCACAAACAAGCCCATGTACCTCAACCTGTTTATTTTACTAAGCAATTAAGTTCCTCATTCTTTTTCTTCTATGGGTTCCTCTCTTTAGTATGGTGCTTTTGTATTGTTTGAAACAGTTAGTTAGACTTTCATACTACCTGTATCAAGAAACCTGGCTGGCAGATAGTCTGTGAAGATAAGCTCATCAATATATTTTGCATTTAACGAGTATTTAGTCTTTGCTATTCTAATGTGCTTTCTTGGTTACATATACACAACAATTAAGGGGATCTTTACTGTTCTAAAGTGCTTTCATAGTTACTTGTCTGCAACATTTAAGAGGACCATTGAGAAGCAGTGGAATTTTGCACTTAGTATAGGTAGTTCAAAATAGTGTCATAATTAATACAGCTCTGTCTCCTGAAATAGGCTTCCTGTAGTGCTACCTCACATGTCCTCTTCCGAAGTATATTTACCTGAACCTCAATCTCTAGTGACTAGAAAAAGAAAAGATGCCTCAGATGTAAAAGATATATTAACTAATAATCACATAATTCCAAAAAGCTGAAATGTCTGCAAAATCCATAAACAAACATTCAACTGTGCAATGAACAATGAACATCTACTGAACAATGGTGTTCCCTGAAGACAGGGTATACCAAAAGAACTCCAAAACAAACCCCAAAATGTTCAGCCTGGATAAGAAGTCTTCAATCCTGAGGACTGTAAGTCAGTGAACTAAATAGGATCTTCCTGGTTTACACCAGATGGGCTACTGATCAAAAGTTTTGGGATTTTGGTGTTCAAAAGTAGTGAAATACACTCATAAATGGTTGCAGAAACAGCATTGCTTGTGTTGTACAAAGAGTATAGTTATTGAACAACATTTCTTTTTTACATTTTCTAACTTAAAGGTCAGCTGGCATATGCCATTGATTTTTTTTTCAGATACTGTAGTTAAACAAGTTCCACAAACAAATTTATTATAGGTGATTCATTGAATGCTTGCAGCAGCACAGCAGAGTTTAATTTTTGAATGCAATCAATAGACCTCCATATTTCCAAAACAATGCACAACTAAAATAACTCTGATACATACAGAGTGGGGCTCATGCTCACTGACATTTTCAGTCAATAATGTTTTGAGAAACAACAAACTATGTTTTAAATCAGCTACAAATTCATTGTTCTTGTGATACAAGGGTAACTACTTCAGAAATAAAAAATACCTGCCAAAAACCAAACACTTCTCCCTTGCCCCCTGTAACAATAAGAAAGGTTACAATAATGTTTATTTCTTATGGAGGAAGTAATAATCAGCAGTAAAAAGTAGCAAAGGATGGTGGCCAAAGTTTCTTATAGTAATAGCTTGAAAGTACTCTGCTCATTTCCTTCCTCATTTTCCTTAGCTACAGAGAGTTTTCTTCCCCAGGAACAGGCGGTATTCAGTGGTCAATTACATAGACTTAAAAATATTCCTTAGAACAACATATTGATACAATATAGGTATTTTATCTTCTACTCTAAGGGAGCTGACATAATATGGATATTTTAGCTTCTTCTTTGATCTTCTACTGCAAGGCCACAAAACAGAGCTACCTTTTTATACAAATACATTTTAAGGGGAAAGACGAGCAAATTTTGCATATACCAATGAAAATATTTTGGGATTCCTTGAAGCTGGATCTAACTTCAAAGTTGTCTCTGCTTTGACTAGGATGTTGGACCAGATATCTCCAGAGTTTCCTTCCAACCTAAATTACTTTGTGATTCTAAATTACGTTATTCAGCTGCAGGTCTCAAAGGCTATAAAGTAAAGGTGGTACCAAAGAGATACTAGGAGTCTAGTGCTTAAATGTTAATCCCAATTTTCCAGATAGTCTTCAAAAGAAGGTAGCTTCTACTTTAGTTGCCCTCATGCATAAAGAAAGGATATGATCTCAAATCAGTCTGACTATTTTAAAATCAGGGTGAGGAAACCTGGTTTCAGTTTAACAAAACTACTGGAAAATGCCATATTTGCTTTAATACCATGGACTGTCTTTACCACATAAATTTTAATATAGGATATATCATCATTTTCCATTGTTTATAAATCCCATGGAGAGTGTTACCGAGGGCTCTCTTCCCGATCTCATCACCTACTGTCATGCAGTACCTTCTTCAGCTTCAAATATGAAATATTTCTTGTTGTAAATTGATGGTTCTTGTTCCACCCTAATCCCAAGAGGCTCTTCTAAAGAGAAATGAAATGCAACAATCAAATTGCCTGATGGGAACTGACAGGTTGATTTGCAGCATTTAAAAGATGGCTACTATTATTATTAGGCAATTGATATAGTGGAAAAATGTAATTCTCTATTCTACAAACACTTTACTGCGGTTTCAGTAACCTAGTTGTATTTCAGTTATATTTTATTCATTGGGCATTTTGTCTCTATTTTTAGGAAAATAATAAATGTCTTATGTCAGAACATTTTTATAGCTCTTTCTTCTAGTCCTCCAAAATTTCACACTATGTTATCATTTAGGAAAATACGTGGAGAAACCTAATTCTAAATTAAATAGCATATACTTAGTTATTGTCCTCTCAAATACTGGTACCTATGTAATAACTCATTTGGTCCCATTCCTCATAATCTAACATCTTTTCCACTATGAGGTATTTGGTTCCCTTAGCCTATACAAATGCCTGGAAAGTGAGCTTCCTTGGCATATTCTGCAGATTACTGAGTGAAAAATATCAGAAGTAAATTATTTAGCCTCCTAATTTTGTTTTTTTCTTTTTTCTTTTGTATAATTCATAATTCATGCAAAACACCCCTTCAGTCTAGGGTACTTAGTGATAACAGATGGCACAGAAACAACCCCTGAATTTCCATGATGCCACAAACTGATGTGCTATGAGCTACAGGATAAGACCTCCCCCCCCCCCCAAAAAAAAAAAAAAAAAAAAAAGATGTAGGCCACTCAACACACACAACTCCTTCCTAAATGTCTTTCCTAAAAAGATTAAACTGAACCTATTTAAAATCTGACATAAATTATTTGTAATGTGTTAGTCAATCCGAGACATCTACAGCTGCGATGGATGCTGGCTCCACTCCACTGAAGTCAATAGAAAAACAAATCAGAAAGAAAGGACCAGGCTCATGTGCTGTGTATCTCTTTCCCCAGGACTTAGAATTGATAATATACAGTGAAATGAATTATCCTCTGCGGAGGTCTTTTTCACTGCAAGCATAAAGCCTAGTCATTTTAATGGTTTACATCCACTTTATTTCATTGGTTTCATTTGAATTATATTTGTTTTCTCTTGCATGCAGTTCCAATGGAAATACGCTGGGGTTATCCCCAGCAGTGTGGAGCACGGTCATCCCTATGGCAAGCAAGGTACACTGAGGTGCATGGCATATGCTCGTTTTTCTGGTTTTCTGATTCTGCCTTAATTTGCCACTTTTGGAACAAATGGAACTGCAAAAAAAACATAGGGACAGTTGATTCTTAGGCTTCTATTTCACTTTAAAACAACAAACAATAAATGCCAAAAGAGATGACAAATCTTTTAGCCAATTTTAATCTGATGGAGTACTTTGGATCACTGCATATGTAAAACAGTGAAGGATGACTGAAGTTTCATTTTCCAAATCAATCATTTTCCTTTAGAGGTTAAGAAAGACAGTCTCTGTCTCACTGATAAATAGCCAAGGTATTGCATAAAACTTGTAACATTTCCCAATGTTCAATTAATCTTCTTGTATTGAATGTATTTACTCTAATAGTCAGCAATAAAAAAAAGGAAAGACCTGGGAACAGAAAAAAAAGGTATCATTTGAAGAAAGGGCACATTCCTGCAAAACAGAATGTCAGCCAAAAGAAAGATACTTCATGACGTGAAAAGCAGCCATCAAAATGGCTTTGCAAAGTAGATTTTCCCGTATTTCTTCAAACAAATTAAACTCATGTTCCATATTTTTGTAATAATGCAAATGTCAGTTATCGGTCTGTAGAAACTGTTGTTATTAATTACTACACAGAAACAACTGAGAGCAGAGCCCCAAAATGTATATGCAATGCACACAGGCATTATGTCTTGGGAGGAAAGGGAAGATATTGTAGGCAGATCAAGTATTGCAAGTATTTGGCTTAGATATCGTAACTACCTTGCTTATTTGACTGTGCAGCATGTCGGGGAACCCCAGAGAGTAGGTGGCTGAATTTCTCATTAATCCCTCAAATGCTGAACAGCAATTGCAGCCGAGGCACAGCTAGCTGAACGTAGCTTTTTGTCTCTTCCCAAGGTCCGCAGGCAGCCTGCAGCAAAGCTGGAAACTGCATTCAGTTCTCCTAGGTGCTAATTACATTTCTCTGTTGCAAGACAACTGTCTTATAAAACTGGTATAAACCTATGTAAACCTAAACCAAATGTGTAATATAAATGTCCAACAAAACAGTAAATTTTTGGATATGTTTTCAGAATTTTGATGACTGTGAAAAAATAGTTAATTATTCAACAGTTGTGGTGAAAAGCCAGTAGTGATCTTACTATAATACACAGTTCTCTATGTTATTAATATGACTGATGCAATAATTAAGAGGTTAGACATGAGATAAATAGCATGACAATAGCTCCAGTTCCAAAAAAATCACAGACAGGTTTTTTCTTATATAGACTTATAGTCTAATATAGTCTTATATAGACCAGTATATAGGTAGCATGAGAGTAGGCCTTGTTTTAAATGATCATTACTAGCCAATCAGATACGTTTATATACGTTGTAGTACTTTCAGGTCTGATATGCATAATCTCCAGGCATTTTCATTTGATCTCAAAAGCTAATAGCTGAAAAGTGAGGTCCTTGTGCCATGTATATGTGGTCTGTAAATTAAAAGAATTTCTTAGGTAAATTTTCTAGGAAGAAAAATAGCAAAAAGAATGAGGAGGAATATAAATAAAGTCTGAGCAGAAGAAAAGCACAAGACTTCCTATTTTCTTCCTATGATAGGCCACAATTTTAATGTCATATCTTCTCCTATTCTCACAATTCTACATTCCTATGGCAGCAATGCAATTCAATTATACATTATGTCAGGTGTGCTGCAGACAATATTGTGAAGAATGAAGTTTCAAGAAAGGAATAGAGAGAAAAGAATTCTGCATAATATATCTTGTTTTATGAAGGCCCCTTCTAATTGGTAGAGTCTAGAAATTATAAATTCATTTTAAACCCTATATTGTACTGGCTGTGTGACAGGAGCATTTAGTGAGAAGAGACCTTTAAATAGGGAAAACTGAATTTCTCCTTTTTCCTCTGTCACTCTGCTGATAACTCAGTTGGACTATAAGGCAGTTGCTACTGCACTACCCTCTTAAATAGATGAGAATATCCATTCCCTTTACCCAAGTAATTACTGCAGTAAAGTCAGATTGAAAAGCAGACTAGAGGATCACAGTATTACCTCTAACCCTCCAGGGCCTGGATTTTGTTTCACTTCAAGTGGTAAAATATAGCCTCAGCTCTTCAGGGACAGAACATAGCTGAAACATTCAAACACTCAAAATGAAACTATTTTGCATCTAGATTTAAAGATTGAAAAGTCTAGAAAGACATAAGACAAAATTAACTGTAATTTCATATTATTCCACAGAGTCAGTAAAAACGGAACGACTGGAACTGTACAAGCGACACTATGATGTGGGCTAATGTTTCCACCCTGAAGTGTCGTTTTCTGAGCTAAAACACCAGCCACCCAAGAAAAATGAAATTGTTCTTACAGACGAATATTTTCTAACATAAAGTAAAACATAGCGAACTGCCTAATTATATTCAAATCAGGTACCTTCAACAGATGTTACACATAGGATCAATATCAAAGTGTATAGTTACCCTGATACCCCACAACTGTAATTATGATCTAAATAAGCAGAGAATAAAAGAAAGCACAGTGCCAGGCAGAAAGCTCTATCTGGAAGCAATTTTAGACCCTGCCACGTGACAACGATGATGAGCCCACTGCACTTAGGTAGGCGTTGCCAAATAGTTGTTTGCACCCCAGCATATGTTTGAAATAACAGTCAAGAATCACAATTCTGTCAAGGAGCTGTAGCGCTGTAGCACACAGCACAGGACATTCTTGGTTAATGTTAAACCTTTAAGCAGTTCAAAGCCAAGAAGCTGGGGGACTAAAGACGTGAAAGCTGTATGCTGCTGTAAAATTACTCTTCTGTGACCACATGCATCTGCAGCAGGTTTTAAGCCACACGTGACAGCAGGATATCCGCTGCAACCAATTTTTACTAGAAGCACCTAAAATTCATAGGAGACATTTCTTTGATTTTGAGGGCAACCATACAGATGGACAGAAATATGGAGACAGAGAAAAGTGCCCTATGGTAAATATGAGACAAAAATGAAGAGGAGAGCTAGTCCACTTGTTTATTATAAACAATTCTAGTGAAATGAAATATACTTTTATGCATTGTCACAAGCTCTTTTTCAGAATGGCAATCCTTTTATTTGTTGGGTTTTTTTTTTTAATGAAATCTAGCACAATATTCTCCAAAGCATGAATATCCAAGAACCTCAGCATGGCTGGCCATGAAATCTGGACTCCCTTCCCTCCCGAGAAGGGAGTTGCCTAGTGATGGACATTTCAAAGTGCTCCAGAGGCTGATGTGTCTTAAACACTCTTCTCTATAAGGCTATTGTCCACAGTATTATTAACTCAATATGACTTTTTCTTAATGTATGTTATTTAGTTTATAGATTGCTCACAAGGTGTATACTTAACCTGTTTTCTATAGTCAACTCACTGTGTGTATTATGAGCTATTACTCTAAACAGAATTCAGAACAGGAAAAAAAAAAAAAAACAAAAAAAAAAAAAAACACACACTTCTCTCCTGACCCTTGTTTGAAGCACGCAGGGAAAATCAGGCACCTCCACATGAACATCCCCTAGACAGCAACAGCGTAGGGAATTTCTTTGTGTCAGCCAACTCAAAGTGCTCCAAAGCGGTACGTGCCTTAAACCTTGCCCTCTTTTCAAGGCAGCCAGCTGCCTTCTGAAATTTCAAATGGGTGAACAAGCTTCACTTGTGACAGCAGTTCCCACAATTTATACAGCAGTTTCCACATTTTGTATAGTTTAGTGGCTAAAATGTTTCCTCAGGAATCAGGAAATTTGAATTCTGTTCCTCACCTCGCTTGATTTGCATGTGAGCACACAGAAGTGTCCATATACACAACCACTAACCATCAAACTTCCTAAAGACCAAAGAAGTTAATCGAAGCTAGAAAACAGCAATCGAAAATGGAAAAAAAAAAAAAAAAAAAAAAAAAGAGAGAGAGAGAGAGAGCTATTTGAAGTTATGCTTGAGGACACTGCTTTTTCAGTAATTGCTCTTGATGCAAGCATGCTGCAACCTGGAGTGCGGTGTACAGCAGCGTGAGCTAGCTGCAGGCAAGCTAACTGTGATACCACCAGCAGTCAGGAACAACAGTGTGGAGCTCTGGGCGGTTTAAGTTGTGCTGCTTTTTGCTACCAGCAAATAATTTTGCTGGAATGTGAAAATTATTCTTTCTCATGAAAAGGGTTTTTCTTTCTAAAAGCCTCCCAAGAATAGTGATAATGCTTCCCCCCCCCCCCAAATAGCATTTGATGTAGCCCTGGTGCAAGGGAATCTAAAGTCAAGGGAAATGCAGGTCACCACCATTTCCTGGCATGGGACTTCAGAGGCACAGAGGTGTCACCTCTGCCCATCACCGTTCATATACCACAGCGGAGAGGCAAGATGCAGTGGTCTCAGGCAGAGATGAGCAGGAAGGAGCGGCAGGTAGGGAATCATGAAGTTAGTATTGCTGCTAAAACTCTTATCGTGGTCTGAGAGTTTCCTGAAAGCTAGGGCAAACCAAGCCAAGGAGTGAAAGTAGCATGACTGGGGACCCTTTCAGTACGGAGCACTGTGGCTTCATGCTCACAGATTAAACCGCAAGGAAATGGAGCCACTTCTACACAGGGGTTTACTGTGTTTTAACTTGACTTCTCCAGCGTCCTCAAGTTAGCAATCCCTCTGCTAGACACAGGACATCAGGCAGAGAGAAGCGGTGCTGGGCCGGGAAAGGAAGGCAGATCCACGCCTGGCGCGAGCCCGGGCTGGCCTGCTGACACCGCCCAAGCACAGTACACACCACCTCTGATTGCATGGCAGCTTTCCTGCTGTTTTAATAAGACATTTCCTCTTAGAGTAAATAACTAACAACGTCACTTTGCAGGGTGGCTTTCTCACAGCTCTCCACAACTGACACTTGAAAATGACTTTCACCACTGACCTAAATTAAACTCAAGTAGATCCTAATGCCCACAACTTCCAAGGCCTCCTCTGTGTAGGTACAGCTTCACCAGCTTGATCCAGAGCAGGAAGCTGTTCGACTGGCCTGAACGTAGAAGTGCTAACACTGAATTCATTCTCACAAATACACATGCACCTGGATGCTGGGCTGTGTCCACACTCACTGCTTTCTTATTGCCTTCATCCCTGAAATAGCACGCACGCTGGAAATGCAAAGCAATGACGTCAAAAACAGCTATTTAAAGCGACTATAAAGGTAAAGTAATTTATTTTAATGAGATGAGGGCAGAAGAATTATACATTGCACTTAGCATGATTTGCCTGGAAAATGTTGAGAAAGCACATTGGTGCTACAGATTTATAGTCAGAGAAACTTGGGAAGCTGAAGCTCGTGCTTTGTCTTCCTCCGTTCCCATTCTGTGATAATTTTGTCACGCTGAAGTCCTGCCAAATTCCTTCTCTCAGCTTAGCTTCCTTCACCTGCCTTCTATTTTCCTTTAGCATGTGTCCTCTTCGCAGGTCTCTCCACTTGCCCTTTCTTCCCCCTCTGCCTTTACTTTTCTTGTCCTACTGTACTTTTAAAAGCCTTTTACCTTATGTCGCTGGCAATCTGTCCCCGAAGGCAGTAAATCAGCGCTTGTGGAAGCTGATCCCCCCCTGACTGACTGCTGCTTCTGCAAGTGCCAACTCGACTCAGCGGGAGGCTGGCGGCCAGATGGCAGCATTAGGATACTTTTAAAACCTGTGATTCTCCCGTGTCCCCGTGGAAAGGGTGGGCTTACAAGGAGTGGAGTAGGTGGTTCTGTTTATGTCTTAGTATTAAAAATTAATGTCGGGGCAGATTTGTTTATTTGTACTCTTACCAGTACAATTTGCCTAAAACCTAGGTATATTGATTCACAATAGGCTTATCAGAGCTAAAGGAAATGTTTTCAGCAGAAACTGATGCCATGCAAAATTTTCTTAGATTTGCTTTTTGTCGGAAAATCAGATCGCACACTGTGGCTGGGTTGTGTGAACCTGTGAACAATCTGGAGAGAAACTCAGGCTCGTCTGTGCTGTGACGTTAACCAAAATCACCATTTCACCGGTGTTTGCCTCAAGAAGGCAACTCAGCAGGTCGCTGCTGTGAACCTGGATGTGTTCAGGCTGGGGACACCAACTGGGAACCCAGAGGTAGAGACTGCAGGCGAGATGTAGGAAAATCCCAATGGAAAAATCTGCTCCACTATCAGGGCTTTGGAAAGAAGCTGCACACAGGACTGACTAAAAAGCTTCAGTCCTGCAGGCCACGTGGGATGTGAGCATATGCTGCAAAGCAAGAGCACAGTAAGCTGCTGTTCTTCTTGGGAAGGTTTTCATGAATTGTGTCTGTGGAGAAAAGCTGCCCTACACCTGAAATTATTAACTCATGTTAAAATAGATTCTGGAATTCTGTAAGCTCATTAGCTTTTTCTTCAGAAAGAATTTAAATATTGCAAAAAATAAGATATCAACTAATTAACAACAAATTCTTGGTCCTCTGAGGAGTTCTTTCCAGTCAAGAAAAATCTGTGCTCTGATAAGTTTCTAGTGGTATTATTGTGAGAGGGAAATTTCTGATCTCAGGTCTACTATGCCTTACATATGACTTTTTACAGTCATATGAGTCTAAGCTCTGTGTTACTTCTTGCATGAAAACTGGAAGGACTTGCAGAAAATCAGAAATGGGCAGATTATCCTAGGCAGCAATAATGAATTAACTTAATCTGCCTTTCCTTAGGTTTTGTACATTTTATGCTTTCAACATAGGTGAAGATTAAATATTCAAAGCAACACAATGTACTTCAGACATATTTCAGCCAAGAATTCATGTATGTGGATACTTACATTTACCCTTTATTCTATTTCCAGCCCACACAGTTTCCCTGATCTGCTGCTCAATCTGCCTTGGCTGTCTTTTGTTCACAACCCTTTTGCTACTGTAAAAAACTCCCTGGGATTAAGACTTGACTGTCCCGTGGCCTCCTTTGAGTGCTGAGTGTACTTTGGCTGGGAGTTTCAGGTGATTAGGTAAAATTCTTCTTGCCTTTTTGAATTCCTAAGGACTCACTTCAACAGCAAAGATCATGAGATTTTTTACCTGAAGTAACTATGAGATACTCTGGGATTAGAAAAAATGCAGGAAAAATACACTGAAAAAAAGCCACTTACTGCAGTATTATGAGGCACCAGGATCAGCACTTCACTTTTGCCTAATCTACCTTATAGTAAAATTGTCTTTGTCTTCACTCATGCACAGGGTAACTCTCATACATTAGGCCAGAAGAAAAAAGAAAAAAATATATAGCGTTAGGTCAGTGAAGACAAGATCTAAGGTGTTTTGTCTAAACCTTCTGAAGTTATGTTGTTTTGATGCTAAGAAAGAACAGCTTAAAAGACAAGTTGAGTACGTTTTGACCTTACTTTGAAATTACAAGACATTACTACTTCTGAGTAGTTATCAATTTTTAGTATTGAATAAATCTCATTTTTCTACCGCTTTCATATGGATAAAAATTATCTTGGTTCTTTACGCAGCAGACTTTTCTGTAATCCTGTGTCCCTTGATAACCCATTCAACTCTAAGCTTATCCTCACCCTTTCCCCCTGCTTATGTTGGCCACTTTTATATACCACCTATTTGAAAATAAAGTTTGATGATACAAAATCTTTGAATCAACCATTGACTGAACTGCCAATTAGGCATTCGGTATCCAGGAATGAAAGTCAGACCTCCTAAAGCCATCTGAAACGATATCAGTGAATACAGACAATATCAAGCAAAAGTCATTGCGGAAATATCCTTGAAATACTGTTTCTGTTCTCATTTGAAACTTTTTTAGATTTGTTTTCTCTGCATTCCTTGAAGTCAGTTCTCAGTCACGAAAGTATTTCCTGGAAAGTATAGGAATAAAGTTTAACCAGATTTCTTAGGAGGAGTGAATGCAACCAGTCCAATGGTAAGTCTGTATTTGAAGCTTTGCCATTTCCATCTCCCTAGATGGTTCTAGTGCTCTTATCACTTTAATATCAAAGTGCTTTACAGTAAGTCCTTGATCATCTTCTAGTTTGATCAAAATAAACCTATCTTTGATCCTCTTCCTCCTATATGGGTGAAAATGAGGAGGTCTCTACAAAAAAGATTTAAATATTTCACCAGTGGGAAAAATTACTGCTTTTCTCAGTGGCATATCTACACCTGGGCAGCACCTGAATTTTTACTATTTTTTTTCAATCAAAAATATAATTCCTTTTTTCTATAACTTAAGCTTTACAAAATGGCTTCCAGATGAGACAAGATTACCGCTGCTTTCCTGGCTTGGAAGTTAATTTGTTAATGCTATCTTATGCACAAAAAATGGTACATATATAGAAATTCCAGAGGCTGGACTGGGGAAGTCATTGCTGTATTTATAATGAGTCATATCCTAGACTACTGAAATCAATTCTTCCTATTAAATTTCTGTAAAGGAGCCAGGATTTCACTCCACAGAATCCCATATGATTTTTAAATTCAATTTAAATTTAGGAAGGCCAAGCCAAGTACTAAGACTTACACTCCCACAGGACTAACCAGAAAAAGAATAGGAATTTTATCAGGTACAGTAAAGAATTAAATCTGTAATCAGAAAAGTTCATCATAAAATAAATGCAGCAAAATATCATTTTCAACCCCATACTTACATCAACCCCATGTCAAACAGTTAGCTTTTGCAGCTAGACTAAAAGATCACTGAGTTCTGAAATGTGGGTTTTTAGGACTTATTAGGTTGTAAAGAGGCCAGAATAATTTAAATTTAAATGATACATATTTCTGTTTTCATTGAAGTTTCAAATTGTCATCAACAAAGTAATCTTTTCAGCAAAACAGGTTAGCAGGAAAAAAACATAATATGGAAAGAAGCCAACCATTCCAGGGAAAAGTGTTTTATCAGAAAGCTGGTATTATATTGAGAATAGTTTTAGTATATTTTTTGAAGTACCCTTTACTATATTCTTATTAAGCTGCAAACATTAAGTAACAACTTGAGTAACTCTTCTGAGAAAGTCAAACAGAAGCCAGTAAAAAATGATAACCTTTATATAGCCACTTTAAACCAACCTTTAAATTTTATAGCAGGGGTATAATTAAGTTGCATAGAATTATTTAAAAATTCCATAACAAGGATACCATAGTCTATTAAATTCTGAAGGCTTGTAGGGTAATTTCTCTAGCATTTGTTCCAATTTCTTTGGAACAACTCTTAGTTTCATCCTAACTTAGTACTGTCTTTACTTGAATTATATTGTAAAGCTTTATAGAAGTTAATGTATCTTCCACTGTGTTTGCAGAATACAAGCTACTGAAATAAATTTATTTTCAGAAAAATCTTACCTCTAAATAAATAATAAAAAAAAAAAGACTGTGGATTCCAGAACAAGCTTTAGGTAGGCTGTTGGTAGCTACATTCAAAATACCAATGTGAAACTTCTACAGCATAGAGCTGCCTTCAGCCTGGAGGCCCAGCCTTGTCGGGTCTGAAATTTCCCCGGACACCCGCACGCCCCCCAGTACCTGTGTCCAGGCATCCCGGAGCCTCCCTGCTGCCGGACTCACCTCCTCCTGGCACCCGCACCGGCGGGAAGCCAAACTCCCGCCCCGCTGCTGACCACAGCGCGAAGCACAACACCCAAAATAGGCAGCTGCCTTTGCAGAAGAAACCAGCGGTGATTTGTGTGGGTGCAGCTAACCGCAGTGACGGAGTTTGTGCGTGCAGCGAGCCCTTAGGTCACACGCCTGCCCTGGAGAGCCTCAGTGGCAGAACTGCATGAAAGCAATTCTGAGAGTTGTGCAACTGCTCCAGGAAAATCAGCAGGTGTGAGGAACTGTGACCTGTGTAAGCATTAAAAAAAAAAAAAAAAAAAAAAAAAAAAAAAAAAAAAAGAAAGAAAGAAAAAGACAGAACAGACGACGAGTTCGTGTTTTGTTGTCCCTGCTTCTCCCCTTTGTCCAGAGCTCTTGCATCCTCTGGACTCCACAGCACCGAATTAGACGTGAGCTCCCATTGCAGCCTTTCCCTCCAAGGGAAATTAATAGGCGCTCTCTGTTCTCTGTTAAACTGCCTACTTTCAGGTGGATGGTAAGAATTAATGCCTTTAAAATCATCACTTCTCTGTTAGACCGGTTAAAAGCTGTTAACATGGTATTCATTGGGAAAACATGTGTGCATACACTCACAGGGCACGAGATTGTGTAAATTGTGTTTTCACAGCAAATCAGGTTGTGTATATTTATGATATAACAAACGTATTTATTTTCTGTGACGATTTATGTGAACTCTTATATAAAATGGCACAGGACTTCATGCTGTAATGCTGCATGCTTCTCATACTGCAAGGAATAGTTGGGGTCTTATCTTCAGTTTGATTTTTAGTGTTTGACTCCTCAGATTGTTAGAAAGTCAACAACCTTGTCAGCTCCTGTTAAATGTAATTCTGTGCTAAACTCCTTGTTTTCACTGGAGGCCAGCATTTTGACGCATCTTTAAATGTCTGTGTGACAAAGGCCGTAGACATCTTAAAGAAACAATGCTTTGATGTTTCTCAACAGATGTGGTTATTAAAATGACTTTGTCTCCTTCTCAAACACATAAGCATAAATACAATTTGTCATCCCCAGTGTTTTAACCCACTATAGTGGGGGTTTTTTCTTTCAAATGTCATATTTATGATTAATTCCATTTTGAGATTTTGTACCTCAGTGGGATGTGGTAAGATAATGGTAGTACAGACAGACCTAGTTAGGCTGAATCAGTTTGCAGACCGTTTTCATAAATATTAAAAAGAAACCCCTCCAGATTAACAAGGCAGGGGCACATCCAGTGCTTGTCATTTGCACTGCCTGCCAGTGAAATGTTTTGGATGCTTAGGCACAATCAGGCACAAATTAATCAGGTTTGACTGAACTACGTCCTAGCTAAATCCTTATCTTCTGCAACATTGATTGCAACATTGCCTGCAGTAGTTATTTCATGTATCGTATCATTATTCAAGGCCCTTTGGGGAAGTACCCTAATTTTATAAATATATTATGCTTTTTTGAAAGGAAAAGTGAAACATATGCTAGAGGGGGAACCTTTGTAATTTGTTTTGCTTACAGATATGCTGATCGACTTGCACTTCATAAGCTCGAAAAGAAAAATTCCCAGTGTGCACAATTATTTCCTTGCAAGCAACTGTTATTTTTATTCAAGTAGATAGCCCAAATCTAGAGCTGATCCTCCAGACCTGAGGGCCATTTCCCCCATATTTACTTAATGTACAGCAGAGGCCTGAGCTGATTCTTACCCTTTCCCTGAGCTCCATGCATGATACTTGGGCTAAAAGGAGAAGCTGATGTTGGAGAGTCACTGTTTCCATTAAAAATGGACAGGAGGTTCTTTGAGCACTGACAAGTCTAATGAACTGTGATGCTGCATGGATTAAGTCTCAGGACTGATTGACCTGGCTGTTTGAGAAATCACAAGTTCTGATTCAAGCATCTCTATGGCTGGGCTATTTATTTAGCCTGTCTTCAGAGTGGTTTCTCCAGTGTACAATAACAAGTGGAATTATATTGAAGGTTTTCTTTCAGCTTATGCATCTGTAGGACATATACTACCTCTCCAAATTCCTACTGTCATGAAACTTGGTAAAACTTAATTTTTTTAATACACCAAGCCTATGTCAGATTTGATTGAAATAGGCATATTTGTTAAAAAGGTGCAGGAAGGGAAGGCACTGACAGATACACACAACACAAGAACATAAGTCCTGTTCCCTTAGGAAGGAGAGTCTAATAAAGAAATTCTGTTCTTTCCAAAATCAAGAGCTGTCAGCTCTCCTATTAGGTCAGAAACCACAGTCCTGGCATGTGCTGCCAGCGAAGCACAGATGCAGGAGGGAAAGGATCAATGAGCTAGATATCACCCTAGGCCAGGAGACTATTTTAGAAAACACAAGGAGAAGACAGATCCAGGGAGATGGGACAGGAAAATCACTCAAAAGATCTGAGATTAGGGAAGACAGGAGATAGGAATTTGGGTAGGGTGAAGTCAGATATTAAAGAGACAATGAACAGTGGACAGGGTAGAATGGATTTATCTCAGAGAGCGGAACAGACTGAGAGATCACAATGATCTTTGGAAATACTTGAACAGAATTTATATGGGACAGAATTCTTGTTACCATGATGCAGCTACGACAACAGAGGAAAGAAACTGGAAAATGAGTACATGGCTTGCTGGAGAAGGTAGATGGATGAGCGTGCTGCTGAAAGACCGTCTGGATTAGGGAATGCAATTCCCTAATTCTTACAATTAAAAATGTCTTAATTAATTTTGTTAATCTGGATTAGACTTGTTGCATGGATCTTTGAAAATGAACATAAAAGCCCCTGGCTTTCCTGCTGTCTCCTGACCATATCACTTTGCAGTATCTCTTTCTTTCTGCTTCATTTCATATTTATGGATATTTTTCCTACTTGTCCTTCTAAATCTTTGCACTGTTCCCCCCCTCAATCTCTTTTGCTTGTTTTTCAATATCTACTGCAGCCTGTTACCTAGCTTCATTGTTCATTTCATGTAAAAGGAAGCCAAAATGCTATTGAAGATGGAAAAACAAGGTAGAAGTGTTATGTGATATCATCTTGCCTATTCAGATGTATTTTTCATTCTGTTTTGATTATCATTTCTCTCGTAGCCTACATCCTTGACATGAATTTGATCTTTGCTGTTCCTGTGGTTAATATTTAGATTAAGCGAGGCAGCACAAGCAATTTACCTGTGTTTTAAAAATGTTAAGTGACCACATGACTCCCAAGAAGCACCGCATTGATGGCCTTGAAGGCGGGCACTCAGCAAAGCAGTATAGTTTTCCCAAAGCATGTTACTGCTGATTTTAGGCAATAAGACTCAATAGGAGCATTTCAAGGAAAAAAGGACCAAAAAACAAATCAAAACAAAACAAAAAAAAAGCTAACATCCCCCCTTCCTCTCTCCCATATTCATTACTAAATGCTCACCTTTGCTATTTGACCTTCTCTAGGAAACAACAGGCGCAGAGCAGATTCCACATTTTTAATTAAGATTACTTGAGACCCTTGAACGTGGTGTGCTCTCATTCCTCTCCCTCTCTTGGTTCCCCAATTATTTGAATAAGGAATCTGTACTTTCTTACCATGCTCTCCCAAGCGGCTGGGGTTTGCAAGCAGGAACCACCCACAAAAGGCAGATTCCAGATGCTCGTACTGAGGCAGACTCCTACTTTCATCATGAGACGTTTTGCCTTGGAGAAGACAGCATGCTTTAAGTGGAGTGATGGCTGATATTAGGAGAGGAGCAAGGCAATTTTGAGCAGTGGGCAGACACAGTTCAGCAAAAGCGAGAGAACCAGAGAAAGAACTGTGATTTTTTTTTTTTTTTTTTTTTTTTTTGCCTAACTAGTTCCCTGGGAAGAAGAAAGATGTGCTGCACATTATTCTAAACTGATAACCTATTCCTCTAAACAGAGGCGTTTAGTTGGCTGATGAAGGTTGAGTTTCTACCCAGCAAATGCACATAGGTCAGAACTCATTATCCACTCTACCGCTGAGAAATCACTTATCCCACCTCTGCAGGGAAAAATAGTAAGATACTATCCTGACTTATTTTTTTAAAGAGAAATATTAAAAATGCAATGAAAATGCAAGAGATTTAAAATATTAATTGCCCAATCATTTTCCTTTGCCTTATTTTCATGGATCAGAACTCTGTTTCTGAGGAAACAGGAGAAGAAAGGCAGCAGGTAGCCAGCAGCAGAGAGTCAGAGCTCTCACTTGTCACTGTCAGTGCCTGCTGCGAAGGGAAAATACCAGTCTGCCAAGAGCCAGCAAAAGCTTCAAGGTGGCAAACTACTCCTAAAGGCTGTTAAACTTTAAAAGCAAACAAACACATGAAAGGGCAAAAGCACTGCATTGTTTTGCATGCACACTCAGAAGGATTTTTCTTAAAAATCTTTGAATCTCTTTTGTTTCAAAATGATTTTCAAAATATTTTGTAAAACACTGCTTGGATTTTGTAGAGCAGTAAGGTGTTCACAAGGGCCTGATCCCACTCGTAGCTCTATGAGTGGTTCACAGATGTTGTGTGTGGAAGATTTGACTTGGGAGCAACAGCAGCAGATCTTAACGAGGTCTCTGATGGAGTTGGGTTGTACAAGCAGAGTAGTTAACAGCCAGGGAATGTCCCAGCTAAAGAGCCTCAGAAAATTTGGGCTCTGTACTTTATTCAAGGAAGATCCAAATATTATTATATAGGGCCTAGAGCACTGGAATTAGATCCGTGTCATCTCGTGCTAGTCCCACAGCCTCTATCTGGCAGCAGCCCATCTCACATGTGCTAGTGTAAGGCACCCCACGCACACCCAGCAGGCACATAGCGCATAATCTTGTCCTCACATCAGTCTCCTCCTGCTCTTTCAGCACCAGAAGCACATTCAAATCATGGAAGAATCTCATAAAATTTTCAGTTCTTTCCCTCTCCTCAACTCGCTGTGTCCTGCTTGACCTGCTGTGCCATTCTGAAGTTTCACCAAACCTTCACGGTTTCACCTTCTACAAATCTGTGAATTGGCCTAGCACCATTCATATAAATTCGTAATTTACCAATGCTTTGGAGCAGATATACACGTTTCCTGACTACAAACAAATGAGAAAGCCACAGGCAGAAAATCTCTCTGAAACACTGATATTTAACCAGGTTGGTTCATTCTTGTCTTACCTGGATGCACTAAAATGTGAGTCTCATTCTCATGACACGGTCGCTCACAGTTACTAGTTTTCACCAATACTGGCACTGTCTTCTCCTAATCTCAATATATGCTCTCACTTCTCTAGTTTTCACCAATACTGGCACTGTCTTCTCCTAATCTCAGTATATGCTCTCACTTCTCATGTCTTGTAACCAGTTTCCTCATATGAGCGGCCAACTGGTTTCTTCATTAGTGAACCAAGCATTGCAACTTTCTGGCATGTTCAGGAAATAGCAGACCCACCCTTTTCTGTTTTTTATTCTCAGGTCCACCAGTTAGATCCTCTTCAGAGTTTTTTAAGATGGATGTGCTATGCCTCCAAGACACCTTCTTTTCAGCACATTTGTATCGTAATTTTTATTCCTATCTCCTCTGAAAACAGGGATTTTATTCAGCTCCTCTTATAGACTTCTGTGATCTGAAAACTGTGAAAGCCTAATTCTAACTTCAGTGCTAGTGTGAAATTTTAAGTAGCTGCATTTGGTAGCACAGTGGCAGATTAGGAAGTTCCCTCAGTGCAAATTTGAAACACAGTGTTACAAGTCTTGCAAAGTTTCTGTTTAATGACAGGATTTAATGAGACACAAGAAATGGCTGAAATCACAAGGAAAGAGGGGAAGGTGATTGGGGACTATGAGGAGGAATCTAAATCAGATGGAGGTCTTGAGTGTGAAATTGAGATGTTCACTAGAGTCTTTTTTTGGTGTCCAGCATTCTCTGTAAGGGGTGATAACAGCCAGACTTGAGATTACAGAAGAAGAGAACTGGTAGAAAATCAAAAGAACATTTTCACTAAAATATCGATAAAAACAAGTTTTCTGATTTTCCATTTTAAAAGCTAGTTTCAATAAAAATTTTCCAACCAGCTCTAATAGCAAGCAACAAAATTGGGTGTATTGAACTAGAACAATGGAATTGTTTTTATGATACATGTTATCTACGGATGAATAAGAAGTATTGGCGTTCACTTACAGACTGACAACGACTTCAGAACTAATATGTCACAGAAAAATATTTAAATAAATTGCAGTTGACTAGCACAGCTACACAGGACAGTGCAAAGTAGCCAAACTACGGGCTATAGTAGAGTCAGATGCAGAATATACCAAGCAATGTTTTGTTTTCAAGACAAGGACATAACCTTTTACCTCTTTGTTATTTTCTTAAGGCTATTCCTCCCATATATACTCAAAAAGTTCCTTAAAGTGACAGCTGCCCATCACATGTAACAAATTCCTGTACTAAAGGCCATACTGTGGGAGTGATTTTAAGCAGTGATTTTCTTTGATGTTAAGACTCGATTTAAATTTTTTTATATACCTCAGAGGAAGCACTCCATTTTTTTCACATTTCTATCAGCCAGAAAAATCTTCAAATTTCCAAACAGGTTTGTGGGTGGGTGCCAGGATGAATCTAAAAACAGAGTGTGAAGCATGCACTCTGTATAGCCCACACTTCTTCTAAGAGCTGATTACATGCCAATTCACTACATTCTTTCATGGCCATGGGATATTTCAGGGGTGACTAATGGGCAATCATTTTTGATTAAAAACTGAACTGAATAATACTATATATATTTGTTTTGAAGCAATCGTATGGTAGATGAATACAGTTAGCTTGTATTTCTAAGCAACTAATTATAACATTGAGAACACTCAGGTTACAGATTATGAATAAAAAATAATTAACTAAAATAATATTCTGAATTATTGAAGTACTATGGTTTTCATCTTTAAAAAATAAGCCTTGCTTTAACTGATTTTCTGTAAGGCTTGGCTTAAGTAAGTTTCAGAAATGATATTTGAATCATGTAGTTCTTTCATAAATTTTACATTCCAGCAATTAATCAAAATGTTAATAAAAAGTAAATACTGGGAATGGTTCGCATCGCTCACCTTTTACAGTTACTGGAGTAGAAACTGAGATTAATATTATGTTAATAAAATAACACTTCCAATACAATACTTGAATTCTTTAAAAACATTGATGTATGATGTTGACATTTTCAGCAATGTAAATATTTATTTATTGAGCTTGACATCTGATCTTGAATGCATATCAAAGGACAGGAAAATGAATCAGTCTTTTTAACAATTCAGTTTTGAAACAAAGAAAATGAGGTTTCAGTGCTGGAAAAAATGACTGATCAGCACTTCTTAGGATCAATAGAAATGAAGTGTTGATCATGAAATGATTTTCTTCCTCACTGAAAATGTCAGTGAAAACAAAACTTTGATTTATTTTATCATACCATATCTAAATCCAAATGCATTTTCAGATTGTAAATAGAAACAACAAAAAAAGGAATCGATTCTGTGGAAGTTCTTAACTACCTCTAGATACACATGATTCATAAGTATTTTTGTGATAAATTATGATGGGTTTGGACTTCACGCATTCTTTTTCTGATGGCAGTTACGGACTGTAGTTTTGATCGTCTCTCTCATGCTTATCCAGTGAACATTTTGAAATATATTGACTCTAATCCAAGTAGCAGGAGAATCTGCAGAAAACATCCGGTTTATGATTTTGAAACCATAAGAATATGTTGCAAAGTTCTGCACGCCATTATTAACAGAAAACAGGCATTTTTTAAATAAACACCCTCACAAAATTTTCACTCATGGTTGTAAAAAGCCACAGAATGAAAAATAATCTGAATGTATTTGAAATATGAACATTTCTGAAAGGCTTTCCTGAGAATAAATATCCTTCAATTTTACTTGTGCAGTAGCAACAGCTCGTTGGACACTACCTGTGGTGTGAAAGAAGCATTTAAGGAACATGATTTCAAGCATAAGCTTGAAAGTGTTTTAGCCTCATATTCTGACTTTGGCTTTTTGGAAGTGTTTATAACAATTCAGCTTAAATAACATTACATACCATTTTACACCACTATTTGTACATATTTTTTAAAACGGTTTATACTGTCTCTGAAAACAGTGAATACTTTCTCTAAGATACCAATGTTGTGTTGAGTGATTTTTCTTTGCAGCTGTAGTATAACCTAGTTCAATTTCTCTTTTCTATGAACATCTTTCAGATTTGGTGTTTTCCAAGCAAAAGCTTATGATTTTCATATTCTCTTATGCTTGAGCAGACTTAGAATTTTTTTAGGCAATTTTCTTCATTAAGTCTAATCTTGCTTTTTTTTTTTTTTTTTTTTTTCTTCCCATGCCCCCACTACTTAAATATTTCCATCAGAACAGCACAGGTTCATCCCTGCTTCTTTAGATTATATAACTTGATCACCTGTTTGCAAAACAGTTCAATCCATTGCTAATGTGTCACTGAAAGAAATATTTGGGTTTTTATTTTTATTTATCTTGCAAATCTCCTGTCCTTATTGTTTCGTGCTATGACTATGGATGCCTTATACTCAGGTGTTTTACAGTGACATGAGCGACGTCGCATCTCTTTAACCAGTCTGTAATTTTCTAGGACCTGCACCTGCTTCAATATTGCTTTTTTCACTTGATCGATTGCCTCAGTAGGTCTCTTTGGCAACATGCTGCATGTTGCTTTGTTGTCATTTTCGTGGTCTGCTTAGGTACTCAAAGCTGCTGGCATATTTCTTTCAGAATTTTTATCTTGAAAAGAAAATATTACTTTGCTTTCTAAGCTCAGAATTCAGTTTCCTTCTTATCGCTTTTTTTTTCTCCCTAATGGGAAATGCACTTTATTCTCTTGCTTTTTTTCATTCTTTTATTTCAGTGCAGAATGCCCCAAAGTATGTGCTAAGACAACCTGTTTTCCTGCTGAAAATGTCTGCCTAAAGTACGACTCTCTTTCTTTTTAACTGTTCGGCTGGTCCATACCTGGCTTTCTGGGTTTTCTTTCCAATTTCCACCCACCGCCTGTCAATGTGTTGTGCAACTTTGTGAGGTTTTCAGCCAGCGTTTCGTATGCTGTGGCTGACAGGAAAAGTCATCTTGCTTTTCCTAAACTGCTACACAAATTCTCTTGGAAGATGGAAAAGAGTTAATTTCTCTCACTAAATAAAGAACAAAGGTATCAAAAGGTTGATATCACAATATGAGATGCCCCAAACAGGAAACATGCTGCACACAAATTAACAGGTAAGTCTGCAAGTACCGCACAAATAAACAGAAGGCCAAAAGAGCTATCGCGTTTTAAGATGCTCCATATCCTTACCTCCTTTGGTGGTGAGATTGTTTTTCATCTCAGTCTCTCAGATTTGCACCCACACTGGAATAATTTGAGAAGGTCACATGGAATACCTAGTGCAGGACGTATTTTAAGACACTTGGGATATTTACTGTATTTGGAGTAAAAGAAATTTTCTTCTCACAAAACACTTTTGGGGAGGATTTTATGTTTTTATGTATGATGTACCAGGTATTTTTTTTAGCAATCGTTAACATTTGTCATAATTCTAACTCGCGTCATTGGTATGTTACTGGTATGATAATTACCTTTCAAAATAACTGTCAAAGATTTGGCTTGTAATGAGCTTGAAAAGCAAACCCTCAAGTTTTCAGATAGAGGTCAAATTCCTCTGAAATCCATTTAAGAAGTGTTGTATGGGAGACATGAAAGAAATCCATGAATGAATTAAGAATGCTTTTTCTGCATTCAGGAACTTGGGATTAAATTGCTTTCTGCAGTACCATGTGTATCATATTCACAGGCAAACAATAGCATTTAGAACATATCCTTGTTGAAGAAAAAAGTAAGTTCGAATGAGATTTTAAGGCATAGGTATGTATTATTCGCTTCTCACTATACAACAAAAAGTAGTAATAGCGGGTCAGATTGGACATCCACGATTCTCGTAAGTCTTTTCTTCTTTTTCCAAGCAATTGTTGAGAATAACAGTTACAGAAATGGATGGAAAACAACTCCCTTCTTGCTTACCTCCTTGGTTACAGCTTGAGCAGGGAAAAGGTGAAAACCTAGTTCTGCCTAGAGCATTTTTCAGTCTGGCTGCAGCTGGTGTTTGATGTCCAGTGCAGCCACGCGTGGGACAACCACCCCTGCCAGCCGCATGGCAGCTTCTTGCAGCTTCCTTCAGTGCCACTGCTGTGCCCACGCAGACACCAGGGTTTTAACTCCGTGCTGTGAAAACACTTGACGTGCTTTTACCAAAGGTCTTAAGGGTTAGCAGCTAACTCATCTATCCCATCGCCTCAGCTGGAAAAATCTTACGAGATTTTATGGCAAATGTTATATACATAATGATCTATTAGGAAAATATTTTTCTTTATTCTTTTTTATGCATTATTATATTCTTTATTATTAAGCATGGTTTCAAGTCAGGCCTAAGGATTAGGTGCTTAGTGCTGCAAGGCTGACTGTGTTACTGCTAGGCTATAGAAAAGGGAAAAATGATCAAAATGCTCTCCTAAAAGAGTAAAATACTTGGGTTTATCGCTTCACAGATGGAAGATTCATTCTTTCGAGGAAAGTTCAGATACTTCTTATACAAGCAACTGTAGATTTTAAATATGTGTGAGCCAAGACTAAATCTTATTTCATTAATAACTCTTAACTCATGTTTCATGTGGATTGTATCATTTTCGGTCATTTGAAATGGTTACACAATTAGTTAATTAAGATGAGTTTTGAACTGTAGGCAATATACATGAAAGTCAATGGTAATTTTTGAATGAAATCACAATAATTCTAATTACTGTTAATGATGGTTTCAGTTTCACAAAAGGGCCCTAGGAAAAGTTAGTATGTTCAATTGTTCTGTATTAACTCGATTAAATACAAATTCTTTGAATTGGTAACTGAACACTTCAACAAATTATGAAAATATTTTTGACAAATAACAGTAATACATTACTGGTCATTTACGTAATGATTCCCTTATTTGAGCATTTCATTTAATTGTTTTCACAGAAAGTACTTTGCCTTACAGATGGAAGTATTTGTCTCGAAAATGGTGCATGTTCTTACATGCAAACTTTTCTTCCTGTTGAGAACAACAAAGATTGAGCCTCCAAAGTGAAGTAATTTTACAATATATTATACAGAAAGGAATCCCAATGCAGGCTTCCTCACCTTTCAGGTGACTTATTTTGTAAATTAATATTATTTTGTAAATAAATAAATTAATAACAATTGTGTGGAAACAATAACTTCTGGATCAAATACTGATAATGAGACTTTGAATGACACCTAATATGCAAAACACTGTGCTGAGCTTCTCACGATCTAGTTGTTCCTAGGGATATATTTTTACTCAAATTGAAAGAGTCATTTTCTTTCTTAACCTAAAGTATAAGTTCAGCAATCTTTTCTCCTTTATTCAATTGAAAAAAGGAAATAATTTTTCTGAAAGAATTATAGTGATAGGTTACATATTTGTATAAAGTAGTTCAAATAACTTGATAGTGATAAATTGATGCAACTCAGTTATTTCAGAGTACCATTTAACAAAAAAAATCATAGCTTTCATAAATTATGTAAAATGCGCACAATTCCAGTTTATTTATATTTCTCTTAGAAATATTTTCCACATTACACCATTATTTGATTTGTTCAATTTTGGTCAAATATTCATTCTATATATATTTGACAGTATCTTTATGTATCCTTAATAAAAAGAAATTAAGAGAACCATAAATTAAATCAAAATGACAAAAACATCCTAAATCTAGTTCAGGAATTTTCCCTGTTTCCTAGGTTTTCTCTATTCCATGATGGTTCTTCAGTGATCTATAAAAGTTAATAGACTAGAAAATGGGCTGTGCCATCTGTTCCAACTGTGATGACTTCATCAGGCTTTACCTGAAAATTTGAGCATAGTTCTCAAAGAGCATTGCTGTTGACTGTGAATACATCTGGCTCATCTCTGTGAGAACTGTTTTCAGTTTTGAATCAGCCTTACTGGTAGTTCAGGTTCTTGTAAAGAGAGCAATATCAAAATTGTTATTATGCTGAATATAATCGAGGGTACTGTGAAGAAAGATGAGCTGCTAAATTAAACCAACTATTGGTTGTCTCTCATGTATTTCAAATAGGCTTTGAACACTCATCTAGTGAGATGGATTGCACAGACTTCTCCTAGATGGTAAGTCTCCAGGGAAAGAAACATCGCTCTGCAAATACAGTGATGTATCCTTTTTCCTACTATTTGGAAAAAAATCAGCCATAACAAGAAAGTACACAGTACTTTGAGTTTATAAGATCTCTGTGAGGGAAGAGAGAAGTAGAAGAATTTGTGAAGTAGAAGGATTAGTGGGAGGAACAAAAGTTTCAAAAATCTTCACAATACCTTTTTTTTTTTTTTTTTTTTTTTTTTTAATCAATAGCTAAGCCCTCCCATGATGGAGAGATTCTGAATGCCTTTTAATCAACTCCAGTTGTTGCAATAAAAATTACAAGCAAGAAACATTTTATTTTCTTAACAGAGAAGAAATTACACTGGAGAACTGGGAGCTTTTTCCCTTATGTTTATAAATTATTAGTAATCGCTTCCTTTATACAGTATTAGTATCTCTTTCTCTCTCTCTCCCTGGTTAAGACATTTAAAAATAGGAATATTATTTATAATTTTTCTCTCTTTTCTTCAGTGTTAGCAGACAAGGAATGTCTGCCCTCACTGCTCGCAGTAGGAATGAACGCTATCAGTCCCGAACCCACTCCTCTTATGTGGTCTGACACACAAAGCTCACATTTTGGAATTTGTAGTAGTGTTTTAGCTCTTCAGATGCACAAGACTTTTGATATAAGAAAGTGTTAGGCACATCCTGACAGCTGCCATATTTGTTTTAATTATTAATATAAAAGCTTTACATACTGACAGGGGGAGTCTTTATACAGTAGTAGGTCATGGACTGCTTTGGTCCAGTTCTTATTTCACCATAAGTCTGTAAACTTACTGTTAGAGCTGATCACATTTCTTCAACTGAAATATAACTCTAAAAAATGGGTTTCATCCAACCTGGAATCTTCCTCCTGATTTTCGGTGGATTCATCTTTTGGGAAGAGTCTAAAGAAATTGTTTGGTTTCAGGTCAGCATTGCATTAATCTTTATCTCATACTCAAATATTGTATCTCTGAGAAACTATACTGTAAAACTCTTACTATTAGTCTTCCTTGGACTATTCCCTGCTATTCAGACCTCATTTCTTATGATTCCTCTCAGACCTGAGTCCAAGAAATAGTCCATCAGATCTTCTAGCCATGGTCAGTCATTTGTGCTTCTGTCTATCTGCCACCAAGGGCATGTATGTACATTTCTAAAAGGAACCTGATGCAAAGATGCCTTAGCTAGAACATAACTTCTACCAAACAAAATGCTATGTAGAAGTAACAGTTCAGTCCTGAAAGTGGTTCAGTCACATATGGTGGAACAGCCCGACCAGACACTGCGCTGTATCTGCACTTACACTGGCGCTTATCCCAAAATGTTATACTGATTTCCACTGTATGGTGTAGATATGTTCTGATAATCACAACCTGGATAATAGGGACGAAAGGGTCAGTGATTTTAGGATTTTGCTGGTATATGCCTTCTTAATGGAAAATCACTGTTGAAAACACACAAGATACACTTTGAATTGACTTGTCATAAACCAATGCAAAAATAAAAACAGTTTTCTTGATATAAGCTTTGCTATAAGTTTCCATAATTTAAAGCAACTCCCCAAAATTATTGCTGAAGTATCTCTTATTTATTGCCTCTTGTATTACGCATATCTTAGGAAGTTAGATTTTCATTATTTTTATGTGCTTTAGTATTTAGGAGGACAAGGTCAAAACACCCAGGGACCATGGAAATCAAGGCATAGCTCCCAATCATATCTGTATAGGATCACACCAACTTTTTCTTTAGAGGCACAATGGCAGACAGTAGTGAGAGGCTGTTCAGTCAGGAAAGTGGTAACAAAATGGAGATATGTCAAAACATAACAGTTTTCTTCCAGGTCAGTGTTTCCTGATTTTCAATGGCAAATAAGGATAGTACATAATGCATTGTGAACAACATTGAGATTTTTTTTCTCCTAACTCATCTGGGCCAAGGCTGGCTGTGGGGTCAGGAAAGGAGGTGACAAATCACATCTAATGCCAAATCATCACCTTCCCACTGCAGACATCATGGTCTCATTTTCTTATTCTAGGGGCTTGTTTATATTTTCTCTGTTAAACATTATAGTGGAGCCTTAACTATATTCCTAACTCAGATTCCTCTAAGGGCAAAGAACAGGTCAAAGTCCAAGCAAATGCCTTCAGTCTAGGCTGCATGGGGGAACAGCACTGGTCAGAGCTCCTGATGCTATGGGACTTGAAGGGAAATACTTTTTTTAAGCTTCAAGCTAAATCAGAGAGTCTGCATCTTTAAAAATGCTTTGAATGGTTTAAATGAACTCTAGTGAACTGATCTCAGAGTGTGTTTAAGCATCCTAGCTCAGGATTTGACCCTAGCATGGCGAATTTAAAGGAAAGCTGAGGGTAGGGAGTAAGAGGATGACTGTGGTGTTAAGGAAAGGACTTCAAGGATAAACAGGAAGATGGAACAGAGACATGTCCATGTATGACCGTATTGAATATTATGACAAAGCTATTCATGTTATGTTTAGTCCCCCTAGACTTTGCCTTTTGGTACTCTGGTACCAGCTAAGGACCACCAGGACAGGGTATGACTTCAGCACCTGCTCAGAAGACTCAACCAGCCCTTTGAACATGGCTTTGAATAAACACTGTCTTCTCAGCCGGACCTTGACACACTTTCTTATCAAGAAAGCTACACTGATAAACAAATACTATGTCATCATCATTTACTTTGTTAACTTTGTCATTTGCTATAAAGTAATGCCTGGGTTTCATGAAGTGGGTCCTCTGTAATTCTTCTGGAACTCACAAAAATCCCTTGTCATTGCTGTATTTTTAGCAAAGAATAATGAATAACTGATAGGATGAAATATAGTGCTACATAATTGGCAAATGGAGAACGTTTTGCAGAAATCACTCAAACTATTTTGAATTTCATTTCTAGTCATGGTTTATTTAACACTAGCCGAGTGCTGGAAGAGTTTCACAAAAGATTGATGATCCTCTAGAGCAATTCCTAAGTGTAATATTATGTCTTAAAGAATTATGTGACTTTCTTTAAGGGTGCTGAGAAAGATATTACTATGCATCAATAAAAATTCAAGTTTTACCAGCCATCTGTATTGTGTAAAGCAAGTAGAGGGTAAGGGTTTCCCCAGAAAATAATTATGAAATGGAATGAGATGGCCCAAAAGGCATTTACTATACTAAAGTTTGTCGGTAAATGTATTATACTGCAGCTACAGTGAACTTCAGAATAAATTTTAAGGACAATATTTTCAAGGATTTGTGCCCAGAGCCCTGTTTACATGTGGAAAATGGCCCAGGGCCCTGTTTACATGTGGAAAAAGATGTTTCTTCTCCATTGAGTTAGGACTTGTCTGCAAGAGAGAGGTGTACCTGCTCGGTTTGAAGGATGATTTTTAAACTGCTTTAGAGCTGATGGGAAACACTCTTCACCTTTGTTCAGCCATTGCGTTTCAAATGAACTCAGACTCATCAGAAATCTTTCAGCTAACTGAAATTAAATAACCTGAAAAACATATATATATATGTATGTGTGTGTGTGTGTGTTTGTGTAAACATATGTTTGTATGCATACGCACAAAGAGGAGGTTGTGACAGCTAAATAACGGCAAAATGTTTTAATAAATCAGTATCATTTTTCCATATAGAAAAGACCACAATCAAATTAGCTGTTAAATACTGTTAATTTCACATTTACCTTCACGCTAGGAATATTTTGGAGGTGTTCAAGGAAATTAAACTACAATTATATAAATATTTAAAAAGATGACTATATGTATCCTGGGTCCTGCCTGCATCGAGGACATCAACATAATCATGTACATGTAAAATCCTATCTAATATGTGTGACATGGATAGCTAAGCATGAACATATCCATTATAATTACTTAAAGAAATGTTCTTCTCATCATCTCCTGGATTATGCCTGAGACTTCTCCAATAGCTCCACAAACGTGAGACAAAGGAATAGTTGAATGCATTACAGTTGTTAACATAGACCTAGACTTAGAGCTCTATTTATGGTTTTGGAAATATATAAATTTTTGTTTTATAAAGCAAAAAAAAAAAAAAAAAAAAAAAAATCAAATTGAAAATGTTTGTCCAACTTCTACTCCCTTCAGAAATACTTATTGTGACACTTAAGAAAAAAACCCTGTAAAGAAAGGACTTACTATAGAAATGATTACTGAATTTTTCAAATACAATCAAGAAGAAACAATATTGGATTGTTGTCTAAGTTTGTCTAGTTCATATTTGTAATTGCACATTTTAAGTAGAATTTATTTTTGTAAAAACCAGTAAGCAGTACAAGTGTAGGCTGTGCAGAAAACAACCTAAGGCAGGTGTCACTTGGATGTAAAGTCTTCCGAGGGTTGGCCAAAACACACTTGAAGAAAAGATGCACAAAGACAGTGAAGGGCACCGATGCGTGCATTACCTGCCCGGTGGTCCCCAAGGCCACCAGCACGTCGGGCAGCAGCGCTGCCCTGTGCCGTTTCCCTCCCGGGAGACAAGACCAGCTGTTCCATAGCGCGCCAACACCAGGAGGTGCACTAAGACCACCATATAATATCACAGACATTAATGAGCTGTTATTTTCAGACAGTGATGGCTTGGGGTGCAACTGAAACAGCTTGCAGAGAAGCAAGGGGTTCTCCTGTCTTTTATCAGTTACCCCAGAGCATGGCGGTGCCTCTCGCCATTTGTGTAATAACGGCTGCCTGCCAGGTTGTAACAGCCGTGCCTCATCTTACAACGCCAGTCCTTCTCCTAGGTATGTACAATCTCATTTAATTTCCTGAAAATTCACTGCAGTCAAGTGAAGCACGCAGTGATGTTAAGCAATATTTATTCACGCTAGATTGCAATGTTGATGGCCCTAGATGGACCATTTAAAAAATTCAGTGAGTAGCTCTTGTGAATAGGGCTCGTTCTCAAACGCCGCACTTTTTAAATATTAACAGTCAACAAAAACATGTCTTTCTCAAGCTGACGCTTCATTACGCACATTAAGTGACCCTGACTTCCACCGTGCAGAATGGCTCAGCTGGGGCTCTGAAGCCACTGCTGGAAATCTCGTCTCCCACCCCAGTGGGGCAGGAGAATTAGCAGTGCCGGGGGGAAATAACTGCAGTCCTAGGCTGGACTGCAGAGCCACTGTGGGGTAGGCAGGGAGGCTGGTGCTGGGGCTTCGTAGATGGTATTGCAAAGCAGAGGTAGATAGCTGAGCCCAGCCAGCTCCTGGTACAGCGATGGGCTAGGCAGAAGGTGACTGGCATGGCAGAAAAGCATGCAAAGTATAAAGGGATGATAAAAAGGAATGATTTGGGGAGGAGGAAAGCAGGAAAGTGATTACATTGAAGGGAAGGAGTGATCTTGATGCCAAAATACCTTGCTGTGGCTCTTGTCAGAGGCCCTAATGAATTCCAGATGTTGAGCCAATGTATACCGCTATGAGGGGGCTGCAGAGATGCAGTCGACTTTCTAGAACAAAATTTGTATGGTGGAAACTTTCTGGTAATGTACAAAATAAATAAATAAAGCCAAAGCAGGGAGGAAAAAATACTGACAATGAAAAAAAAAAAACCAACACACTATCTTCCATCTCACTCCCATATTCTTTGCAATTTTGCAATACTGAAAATGCAAGTGTGACAATCAGCAATAGTACTTTTCTACTTGCAAACTCAGGGAATCTACTCCAGGATTATTGTGAGATGGTGTGCACCCCACTATTTCAGTTATGCTTACTTTGCAAAAAACGACTGAAGCTTAACATTTATAGCCATAGAAAGCTGTCTGATATTTCTATTTGAAAAGTACAGTAAGAAACAGGTCTGTCTGAAATGCAATCTTTTATTTCATTTCCTCCCTTGAATCAGAATAGACCAAATGAAGAATAACTGAGAAAATGACTTGAGTAACAAAGAACTAAGTGGTTTCCTATCAGAGAAAAAAATGTATAATCTAGAAAATTATACAGTTGCTCTAAATTCCACTTCCTGGTTTTCACTTTTCTTGGCATGTAGGCTTGGCTCACGGAAAAATGTATAGATATTTATTTCAAAAACATGGTTCTGGTAAGAGCTAGCAGGGGTCTGATAAGTCATCTATGTGGTAATTTCTTAACTATATTCAGGTATTCAGTATGTTAAAGTAGAAGCAGTTTGAAACTTTCCAAAGTGTTCGGGAACAATTTTGATGTTGCTTAATGTCCCAACTCATAAACTTCTAGAAAACATTGATAAATGCCTGAGAAGTCCACATTGACATTTTGCAAATGAATGTTTCATTTCTTTACTGAAATGTGTTTAGCTTCAAAGTATTAGCAACTCAAATATTTTTGACTTATTTAAAAGTCAAAATCAAAATATAACTTTCAAAATCACTCTGATATTCGATGACCCAAACTAATCCATTTTCCCCCTCTTCTTTTTCTTTAAATTTCATTCAAATACAGGATAACAGTATTTCTAAAACCTCAAAAATTCTTACGGATAAAGCAAAAAAGATTTTTTCATCCCATATATTTATTGTAAATTTATTAGATCAGGGTCCCTCACAAGGTGTCTGTACAAAGCTTGTTATGACTGGACTTGGAAGTGGGCCTTCTCCAGGCAACAAGTAATTGTTATTACTGCATAACAGTTACTGACCCAAAAACTAGAAAATTCTTAAAGATGAGAGATGAAGTAACTCACAGGAATGGAGTTTAGTGCTCTGTGATTTTAATTCTGTAGGCTAAAGGTAGGTTACTCCTCAGCTAGGTTAGCATGATCTCGGTAGTCCAGAATGCATATGCTTTGGGTAGTTTTCAAAATAAAACAAATCTGAGAATAATCTGGCAATACAGACTCAGGAGTTCTCTAGTGAATGTTATAACAGACACACTATGTAGCTGTGCTGAACTGTCTTTGCTCACTTCAGCCCCTTGACTACTTTCTTGACTACATAATCACCCAGGTTCAACTGGAAGGTTTTCTTTGCCTTCCTGGCATTCTGTTACTAAATAATAATGATAAAAATCTTGTGGGCCAGAAACCATGGTTTTCAGTAGCTCCCAGACATCGTGGTATATGCCCACTCTTATTCATCTAAAATGAATCAAAATGTAGCTGCAATCTTAGCCATTAAGGCTTCCCCACTCTTTGACTTTTTGGAAAAAGAATGAATAGTGAAAATAGACTATAATAGCAATGTTCCTCTGTATGACACATCTAGAAAAAGACAACTGTAAATTCATATGAAGACTCCACTCTTCCTTGGGAATGTAACTTCAACTAATTCACTCCAGCTATCTATAAGCCTACAGCTAAAAAATTCTGCAACCATTTCACAGTGGGGAGTGCTACATTTTTTTGACCTGCAGTTGAACTGCAAACAAGCACATAGCAAAGAGGCATGGACCAGTTTACAGCCTAAAAGCGTCTATAGATTTTCCTGAGGCAAAGAGAAATCACAGTGCCCTGGGTGAGCCACAGGCTATTAATAATTATCCAGTTTCTGTTGAGGGGTTGCTTTCCTATTTTTCTTCAGCATTTCAGCCAGATCATCAGTTTTCTGCCTTAACAGCACCAACCATCCAAGAAAAAGTTCCCTGTAGGAGAAATGCTCCCTTTCCTAATTCTGCTCTCATCTTAATGCTGCACTGTTGTACTACAGCTCATGTCTGAATTCAGAGCTGGCCAAGCATGGGAAAAGCTAATCAGCTCCGTAATGCAAGGAAGATCAAGTGCATCCCTGCACTAACTGGGTATATCTCTTTGAGAACACCGGCTTATGTCATGGTGCCGCACGGGGATTGCCCTGAACTGAACCCGCGTGGCCCACTGCATAGGGCAGACACAGAGTTAAGGCTTCAACAGACAAGTTTTGGTGATTTTTAATTGTTGTGCTTTACAGACATTACTGCTCCACAGCCATTTCCTTCTGCTAGAGGTTACTGCCTTGATGGAAAAAGTGACAGAAAAAAATGACTTCATCTGTAGTAGATAATGCTAAGCGATCAACTGAGTTGGTTAAAGAGCAGACAGATAGCTCCCTCTGCAACCCAGCTAGCACAGCAGTGACATTTTTCTCCAAATACTTTTGGAAAGGCAACCTAAAGGCCTCCCATGTCTTTGACAGCACTCCACTAAACAAAAAGATTTTGATTTAAATAGTCACCTTTGGAAGAAAAAAGGAATGCTAATGAATTCATTAAAAAGCAGTTGAATGGCAATCAGCTTTATACCATTTTCCATGGCTGGCAAAGTAAAAATACTGGAAAGGTTACCAAACGAATAGCACGCAAGCAGAAAAGGTCCGACAGCTAGCAACACTCATGGGATAATCTCCTGCAATACTTTAAAGTATGGGCCAAGTGGATCAGCTCTGAGACCATGACAGAGATCAGCTCTATCATGACCTGGCAGTCTCGATAGATGAACATGGAATTATTATTAACATTGTATTCACACTTTGTTTTACTAATTCATACTCCTAACACACACCATCTCATGGAGTTTTTGAACAATTGTGAAAAAAATAATCCTTCATTATTATAGTAAGCACTGGAATGAAGATATATCTAAGCCACAGTTACTCTGTCTCAAAATCATTTTAAAAGTGTCTTCAGCTTTGTTTCTTTCAAAGTGTAGTGTAGCTTAGATAGCATATATTTAGCATCATCCAGAAGTTTCCACTACTGAGAGTTTTGAAGGTGAAATCCTACCATTTTTAGACAAATGATCTTCTTTTTCAGTGTCACGTATTTCATGTTTTACAATATATTAAACTGTTATGCTTTGAGGATCAAACTGTAGACCAGGCTCTGCACAGTATGGCCTGGATTATTTCTAATATCCTTTTCTTTCTACAGATGTGAACGTTCTTGATTTACAGAGAGAGTATAAGGTCAGACTTTGCCCTAAAATGAAGTCAAAATGAAGTCAAATTTTTTGAAATGCAAAATTCTCACAAAATTTTTGCTTAGGATATTGCATCCATATATGTATACATACATAGGCATACAGAGACATACCGTGTCTCCACTGTGGCAATGAGTTCTGAGGAGCAGGGAACGTAGGAAGGGCTCGGCACATCTGTTATCCTGTTTCTGACACTTGCCACCACCTTGTGCTTCCAAAAAGATTCCCTTTCTCCTGCCAAGGTCCTTTAAAAAACGGACTATTTTTTGAAACTTGGTGGGTTAATTTGCATAATAGAGGTATCCTGAGAAAAAAATAATTTAAATATAAATTATTAATATTCTGAAATTTGATTTTGTTCTGATTGAGAACAACTACCTAATTTCTCTATCAGAATGAAAACCCAGCTCTCTTGCTCCTGAGACCGCCTTGTAATAGGCTGCTTCGATTTTGACTGCTTTGTAGTAAAGCAGATGATCAGAAAGATTTTCACTGGAATCCTGCCATCTTTCCAGAGGCTGATGTTCAAACTCATTTGTCACTGTGTAACAATTATGAGTAAGTGAATTCTGATAGAAAAGTGCTTCACTGACAAGTCTTTTAATATTGACTTCCAAAATTTCAATTTGTAATGATTATTTTAAAGACTTCCCATTTGAAAATCACCAATTTTAAATCCTGGCATATCATGAAGATTGACTTTTAGACTGGCATCCTTACAGACATGCAGTATTCTGCCATTTTCTCTAAAAAAATGTCAAGACTGAGTACCCAACACAGCGTCTTTGGTGATGAAGCCAAGTTAAGAGTCTGGAAACAAACCAACAGAAAATGTCGTGTTTTTAATCTTGATAATCATCGTTGGCCCCTGCTACAAATGCGGCAGTTCAACTCAAGGGGCAGTAGGCTGTGATTTGCGTGAAGGAGCGAGGTAGCGAGGCCAGAAGGATTGGCGAGGTGGGAGTTTCTTGGGCTTAGGCCGTCCAAGACTCTGTGCTGCATGGGGAGGCTCAGGAGACTATAGGTCATGGACTTCTTTAGTTTAAAGTTTTCTCTCTTTCCAGCATTATTTTCACCTTAGAGTTGCCATCTGAAGCACTTACCTGACTGCTTCCTAACTTATATTAGGAAGAAACAGAGAGATGGATTATCCTAGACCTGTTATTTAAACTGCTTAAGCCAGCGCAGCTCATTCTGAGTGATCTGAATTAGGCAAGACTCTAACAGCAGCTCATCTAAAAGATAGCAGGGAGCAGCAAGATTGAATGGGGAAGGAGGGAGATCCAGAAGGTGTATCCACAGCAAAAGCTAGCAGAAGACAGCAGTATAAATTTAGCCTGAGGAGGATGATGCAGGCAGCTGATACTTGTCTTACGGTAACCTAAAATGAGCTTGTTCTCAGTTTTCACATTTGTGAGAGAAGGCCTGAGTCTTTGACAAACTTCATTGGTAAAAATAGCTGCAGAGTGGCTATAACATTAGTAACACCAGTCAGTGGACCAAGACATTGTTAAAAGTATTTATTGCTGAGGTGGTTCAGTACTATAAAAGAGAAGAGTTTTCAGGAGCAGATGCCCAAACTTTCCACGTTTTAACATTTAATTGCACTGCAAATTTGAGTGTAGCCACAAAGGAAAAGGAACAAGGGAATATTTTAAAGTTCGTTGTTACTGTGTTTAATCACTGTCCAGCTTCTAAGGTTTAAAATGTCCCACTGCACACAGTATTGTATTGCTTAAGCCAATAAACAGAAAATCAGGATTGCATATAAACCTTTTATACCGTATTCCTTGTGGTGGAAGGGTAAGGAAAGCTTATTACAGAAACTTGGAAAGTTGGATTTGGAAAGTACTAACATAGTGTTATTTTAAGAGTTTTCCTCAATATTTTATAGATGTTAATGTGGACAGTATGAAACTCTCTGCCACATGGAGATTGAAAGGGCACGTGAGGTCTGATGAAACTCTGAGAGACAAAAGATATCACTTCCAAAAATTTTCCTCCTCTTCTGAGGGAGACTACTACTGAATTTGGTGTCCTCCAAGATGAAGTTCAGTATTTTAAACTAAGCAGCTGATGAAGGCGGGCATCTATAAGAGGAGTGGTCAGCTGAAGTAGTCCACTTTCTCTTCTTTGACTTCCCTACAGGTATAGTAAACCTCAACAGATGCAGAGGGAAGAAGCAATTTCTTAAACTATCAGAGCAAGATTTACTAGAGCTTTTCTTTCAAAGTCCTCAAGTTGGTGCCTAATAGAGTGTGCTTCTACTTATGCCAAGTATATATGAAGTGTCATTAAAGCAGAAAAACACATTTTATATCTATTTTATGCACACATTAATGATTACATCAGTCTCAATACTAATTAACCAAGTAAATATTTATGTAACCCAAATTTACCAAACAATCTGATAGATCTAACAAGAGTTATAAGTCACCAGAGTCCAAGTCGAAATTTCAACATCTGTATTTCAGTTAGAAGTTTTTCTGTCAAAATAATTTAGCAAATAAGGCAGCAAAATACCATAGAAGGGAGATGGAGTGAATTCATTCAAAGCTCTGTGATTATGCAGTAATTTCAAATATAAGATGAATCTCTTCAGTGACTTCAAGAATGAGGAAAAAATTGCAAGATTGGTATTTATAAATATTTTTTATCATGGTTATAGTGAGATAACCAACAAAGTGTTTTCCCTACCCACATCACCCAAACTTTTGACCTATGCAGTTTCTTGCAACAATAACTGCCTAATAACTGTGGTTTGTACTGACACTTGGTATGTTCTGTCCATATACTTCACAGCACCGTCCTCAAGAAGATAAGCATTTCCAACCTCCCTTTAGACAGGAGACAGGCTCACTCATGGAGCAGGATGCAGAGACTCTAAAGGAAACAGGGACTCGAAGAGGTACAGTGCAGTACAGTACTGGGCACAGGTATCAGTAGCTCAGGATCATCCTAGCAACATGGGTGATGCCTGGGTGAGCAGCCCAGGGTTGAGCCTAAGTGATGAAGCACTCTGTCTCAGGTCTAACTAGCAGCTTGCACAGTGATGGCAGTGTGGCTTTCTTGCCTCATAGTCTACAGATAGCTCAGCAGAAAAAACCCTCAGGAACCCTGCCCTGCCCTGTGGTCTAGTGCTGATATTCCTCACGTGTTTGGGAGGAGATATTATTTGGTGTAGAAATTGCAGTATGGCCAGCGCAGACCCCTACTGTCCTGAGTACTCCTCCACTGCTCCATTTAGCTTCAGTTATGCTGTCTGCAATCTTCAGTTTGCAAAACTCCCAAATATTCCTGACTATGCCATATAAATATTCAAAATATTACTCTTCAGTTTACAATGTATTTCTTTAGCAATTGTATCACAGTTCCTTAATATGACACAAAGATTAAAATATGTGATGTGCCATGTGATCTCCATATAGAGGCAATTTTTATAGCAAAAAAACCTCACCCAAGCTTCCAATCTAATGATTTATTGATATCATGTTGCTGAGCACATGCATAGTCTTCTCCCCTTCCATACTCTTAAGTCCTGCAGACAGATCTTTAGTGATGAAGATAGTCAGTACACTATTAATTTTGTACAACAATTTACACTAGCAGTAGATCTCACCAGCTCAGTCTGAACACAGGGTATTCCCATAAGGCTTTCAGCCTTCTCAGTGTAATTTCTAACCCAGAAGCAATAACAGCATTCTCTTTGCAGTCTAAATGTTCCAAGGAGATCCAATCTCCCTTTTGCTTTAGAGCAGTTCTGAAATGCAACATTAATGCCTTCAAGAGATTTTCAGGAGGAGTTCACTCCAAAGTCAACATTATATAGTGGAAGTACGCCAGGATAAAATTAAATGAAAAATAAGGTTACCCATAAGCTAACATTATGATATATTAAGGTTGGAGACCCTACTTCTAGCTCTGGTTTAGTAAGGAGAATGTGCATTGCATCATCTCATTGAAGCTTGTCAACCATATACACATGACTTACACTCTCTTTCCTGGAGAAAGAGTAATTAGAGTAAGTCTATTTTTCATATGGGAAGAAGACGAGGCAGTCAATATAATAGTTTGAGGTTGCAGTAACATTATTTTTCCTCATAAATACAAAGACAACTCCTCCTCCTTTTAAATTTACAATTCAGTTAACAGAGTGTTTCAAGAACTGCTTTTATTTGAAAAGATACATCCACATACCTTGCATTTAAAAAATGTTTTTCATTACCTTAAAAAAAGAAAAAGAGGAAATGTAAATTTTTCAACAGCAACAGCCCTGCTCTGCTTAACTTTGGAAGGAGTGAAAAGCACCAGCGTCTTGGCCCTTGCTCAATGTTGGAGGTCAGATCTGCCAAAAATGAGCAATGAACAGTGGTTCTCTAACTAGCAATAGGACTAAATCAGATGAATCCTGCTTTTTACAAGAAGTATTCTTATGAAGGAACCATTTTTGATTAAGCTGCTCCTGTGCTGTTGGCAAGCCCAGGCAGGGACATCTGCAGCCTTTCAGCTTGCACGAGGAATCCTGGCTTAGTCTTTGCTAAAAGGTCTGGTGTATCACAGTAGTCTGTGTTCAGAATGGTAACCAAGGGGTCATTCATGACTGAAAAACATCAGGACTATCTACTTTTTACTCAATTGTTTACTCTGAAAACAGCTACAGCTTTCACTATAATCTCACTGAATGCAGAATTCAGGTCAATGTATTCAAGTCAGCTCGAATTTTATTGCCTCTGGAAGCAGAAGTGTCTAACAAGCTCCTTCTCTGCAGCCAGTACTCACTGAAAGAAGCTGAGAGTCTCCTATGGAAACATGCGTGTGTTTGGTGGTGGGAGTCAAAACTCATGGAAGAAGCTATCCAGTCCCTCTGTGTAAATTCCCTACTGCATTGGTGTGAAAAAGGCCCGAGACCATAGGTAGATCTTCCAGAGAGCACTTTCTTTTTCTTTCTTTCTTTTCTTTTTTCTTTCCCCCCCCCCCCTCCTTTTTTTTAGGAAGTTAATTCATGAGCCACTTTGTGATACTCTCAAGGTTTGCTAAGAAAAATTGCACAAATACACATTGCTCAGGCGACATTGTAGAAAAATTTAGTTACAGAGTGCTCCAAGAAATAAGGAATGTTGGTTTTCTTCTAGTTTTTAACTCTTGCTAAAGGAGTTCAAGCTGGCCGACAAGTTACCTAAATACTGTAACAAAGATAAATACACACATACACCAACTAATTTGAATATAGTTAAATCTCTAAATTTACTTCTTTCACTGATCCTGGTCTGGAAAATAAGATCCCTCTTTTCCTGAGTTACTGAGAAAGTCCAACTACGGACTAGGATAAAGTCCTGCTGCATCACTCTGGAAATGCAAAGGTGCTGTTGGGGGTCAGCTGAGATTTTCCATGACACAAGACACACAATGGTGTGCATTAAAACAGCCATGTGAACTTTGTATGGCTGTATCTTACATTTGAGGGGAAGCTAGGGTAGGCTAGGTAGCTGGAGTGCCTTCAAGTGGATTGGGAGCTGTTAACACAGAGCTATGGTTTCAACTCTTAGTTTCTACATCCAAATAATGAGTATGCTAAGGTGTTTGGATGAGCTCTCTCTGGCAAGAGAAGTGAGGTGGAGGGACATGGGCATGGAAAACTAACACAGCCAGTTACCTTGGGAAACTTCTTGGGACCAAATTCTACAGACTCTTAATCACATGAATTCTTTTTGCAGGGAGCATGGAGAAAAAGATCTAGTCCTCTTTTTGATCAGCAAAAGATTTTCATTTCCATGGCTCTCAATCTAGTGTGTATACAGTAAACACAACAACTAAAGAAGTGGAAAAACACAAGAGAAAAATGGATTGCATCTGATGATCTCCTTCTTATATAATCACTTTGGATTTTTTTATTATTATTTTGGCTTTGCTATTTGACAAGCATTTTGGCATGCCATCAAAGGATGCAAAGGATACTATAATGTTTGAAGAATAGCAATGATCTATATCTCTATTAAAAAAAATTCTAAAAAACCCATTCACCTCCCCATGAATATCCTAAACAAACAAGTACAAAGGAATTTCATTATTTTTCTTATGTGAAGCCAAATTTTCACTCAGGACAGTGTCACTATCTGCTTTTGTAAACAGTCATGCAATTTATACTCTTCCTTCTGATTTTGAAATGATTTTTTCTCATATTCTCTTCTTGAAGAGTATTAAGTCATTTCCACTGCTGCTTTAGGTTTGCAGGAACAATACTTATAACCTGATTTAGCACAGTTTCACATTTATTCACACCAAAAAACTGTGACACTTCTGAATAAAATCAAAATTAATAACTTTTTAATAACATAAAGGAAGAGGGAAAAACTACTGTATGAAATGAAACCAAACAAAGCCTAAGTGAAATAGAATGTGCCAATGTGTTAACATGTTAAATTGTGTTAAATGGTTAAAAAAAAAAAAAAAAAAAAAAAAGAGAGAGAGAGAGAGGAAAAAGAAAAGTAAAACACACATATGCAGTCTCTGAATAGATGTGATTGGAGAAGTAGACAAATGTATGGAAATTAGAGGAAGAGTCCTGAAGAGCACATGCATAAAGAGAGCAGTTACTGGAAGAAAGCATTTCACAAATTTTACTATTTTACAAAAACAAAGTTCATAAAGTTCTGATCTTTTAACTGGCTTGTCTCTTCTTGTCTGTTGACTGGATTATGTGAATATTTAATTATTTAGTTCTGCAGACAAATGGAAATATCTTCTAAAAAAAAAAGTCAGTTCAGATCAAATTCCTTTAAAATTTATTGATTTTATTTTCACGACAACAGACAGCTGTGTAATTCAACAAGGAATAAGCATTCCTTGCTTAGAATATATAAGCAAATAAAACAAAGGGCTCAGTTCCCCAAAACTAGTGCTGTTCCCCCTCTAGCTCAATGCTGAACCATGAGGCCGCTCACTCAGTGAGGAACTAGCATTCGGTTCCCTGCTTTGCCTCAGGTCTACTCCCTCTCACGAGAAAACTTAGGTATGCTTTTTCCACACTAAACAGTATTCTGGGATTGTGGCAGTTTTTGCTGTTGGAAATGTTCCATTTTTTGCATGGAATAATTAAATATTTGTTAGACCAGAAGAACCATAACTCTGTAGCCTTGCAAGCAGGCTATTCATTGGGCATAGGCTGGGAGTCCGTCATCACCATTCTTGGGTGAATATTCTAATTACAAGGCTCTTGAACCACACTTACTCACTTGCAATTATTTCAGTGTTTTATGCAAAGTTTAACAAAGACATCCAGCAGCTTTAAAGCATCTCAAACGTTCTAAACAATGTTGGTTTGGAAACCTGCCAGAAAATGAAGGCTCAGATCCTTTCAGTAGACACCTCCGCACAGATGCATCCTCCTGAGGGAATTCTGTACCTGAATAGTCTTGAGTATCCCCACAGTGATGTACCCATTTGTGAAAAGAGAACACCCTCTTGTCTGAATCCAGAATTCATTCCCCTAGCCCTCCAAACTAGAAAAATGTTTGAAGATTTTAATTTAACTGAAACTGAACTGAAATTCACTGAATTTGTTTGCCAGAAAAAAAAAAAAAAAAATCAGTCAGCTTTGCTACTTACCTTCATCTTTCATAATCAGAAACATTCTATCAGAGGATTTCACAGGAGAAAAAAATCTAATTTGTAAAGGAATATTCCATTTGAGAATACCTCCAATCTCAGTTTTCAGAACAGGCTGCTGTAATGAGAACAACAAAAAAAATATAGATTTCCTTGTTACCAAATTTGGCAGAGAAGAATCCTTCTTCCCACAACATCTTCAGGTGAATAGAACTTGCCAACAAAAACAGGGCAATGGAGGGATAATAATTTTGGTATATTGAAACAAAATGAAATTCTGGAATAATTTGTTTAGAAAATGTTCTCATTCATTAAGACTTATAATTACTATTTATTTTTTATTCTTAAGCCTTTTTAATGTATTCATGAAGCTGGAGAAAATTTACTGACTGCAATTTGTTAAATTTCTAAGATTAGTTTAATACAGTTATTTGAGTACAGGCTCAAGTACTAAGTTATATATTTCTATATATATATTTCTACTTGGTAGAAATTCTTTTCAACTTAATGTTTCAAACTAACCACAGAGAAAGATATTCTTTACCACTGGAGTTATAGTTCTAGTTTTACTCAAATACCATCTTAGGTGACTAAGCAAGTTCCTGGGAAGCCTCTGGAGTTTGCTATACAAGGAACTGCTGTTTTCACCATATTTAGGTTTAGAAAGGAGATTCCTACTGGGTATCTGAGTGATCCTCTTCACGTTAGCCCATTCCTATGGTATCAGAGTAGAAGAGAGCTTTGGCCAAGGACCCATCACACTTTGTCTAAAAGCTATACACAGCTTACTGTTCCATAGTGCCATAGCAAGGTAGACGTGATCCTGCAAGTTATTTACATTTCACCCTACCCTTATTTATGGTCTCACTTGCTTGATTTATTGCTTAATGTTTTACTGAATCAGGACCTTATGCAGCGATTGTTGGAACTGCCTGACATTTGACTTTCTGAAGGTATTTCTATACCCCAGTCATGGATTTCAGTGTATTGTGGGCACATCCAAGCAACATTTATACTAGCTCATCTCAGTACCAGTAAAGTCCTGGATACGTGGCATGGCGCTAGAGTGGACCCAGTTCCTGGCTATTTTACCTTGCGTCTCCCTATGCTTCACAGTGCATACAGCACTCCAGTCTACTGCAGCTTGTCTATTACCAGTCCTTAAGCAGGACTATTTTAAAGTTGGCTCCGATGTCCCTGTGCAGTAGTAACTGCATTGTATACACTGCTAAGGAGTTCAGATTAAAAATGAGAAATGACAGATTATTGACTCTGGGGCTTATGGGAATGGAGGACAGGTTCCCTTCCCAGAGCGTTAGTGATGATTCCAACCTTAGAAATACCCATAAGTGTACAAACAATTCATAACTTTTTTAGGATAATTGCCAAAGTTATCTGGTGTTTGGATTGACAGGTTATTTTGGCACCTGTAAGTGACTATTTCAATGATATTCCTTTCACTGATACGCCTGTTTTCTTTAGTTTCTATTTGCTACATTCTATATATTATTCATTAACAGAAATTTCACATATTCTCTCCCAATAAATAAATAAATAAATAAGATAAATATATAGCCAGCAACAGGCTATAAAACAATATCAAAATGATGTACTGTGCCTGATTCCAACCTAGAGACTAGTGAGAAATATATTGCAAAGTCTGAACCCTCTGATGAATAGTATCACTAAACCATTTGAACTGAAGTCTATGCCTTAAGGAAGACTGGAGGTATTGTTGAATCAGCATAAAAGTTCATTTTATATACCTTTCCCCTTGAAAAATAAACTTTATTTTAGGTCACTTTCACACACTGTAAAATCTAGTTTGGAGGAGGCTTTGCCATATGCCACCTCCTCTCCCAGTGCTGCCAACACAGGGCATGTTTATGCTGAAATCCAAAGGTGCAATTGCCATCCTGCAGTCACACCCCAGGTACCTGTAAACTAGGTGGGGTCTGATACCAGTGCAGCTGCTGGTAGTATGGGGCTCAACACACAGCTTGCAAAACCTGCCAGGGACACTGAGTAAATATTTAGGGCAGGTATAAATGGAAATCTTGAGACGCACTTGACTCCTTTGGCTGAACTGAGCACACTCTGAACTGAAAACCGGACAGCTGTACTAGCACAGCATCGAGCCGGCACTCATTACACAGCGGTCTCAGCAAGGCGTAGGATTTAGGCGTGTGACTGTGCTAACAACGCAATATTGTCCCCATCAGGGTTGGCCTGTGCCCAGCCAGTCAGGAGAACACGCACCGGCTGTGCCTGCACGCATGTCTAGACTTGTCCTCTGCTACCTGGCCCAACTGCGGCTCTACGTGGCTGGGACCGTGCTGCAGCTACAGTGCGGCTGCTGTTCGATGTGGTTTACCAAAAGCTGACTTGGGAGCATTTAAGCAGGCTGCACTCATATCTCACTGCAACTGTACATTTACTTCACACAAAAATATTGAGGAGATGGTTACGTCAGAAGATATGCACGTTCTCACAGATCTCCAGAAAATTAGTGGCAGCATGGGGAGAAACTCGTACGTATACAGCTGTCAATTGAGTATGTCGACCAGATACAGGAAATACGATTATCAAAAGAAACTGAAGAAAACCTCCGAATATTAACATGCATAAAATAACGTGCTCTGTGATATCTAGTGTTATTTACTGAATAGCTGTGCTGCAGTGTCAATTAAGGGTTGTGACCAGGATTGCTGACTTCCTGTGTTAGAGTTTGGTTAAATAACCCTGAACCACTCCTGCCAAAGAGGTTTAGAACTTAAGCGTTTGAAAGAAACTGCGCTCGGACAGCTGGGACAGGAATTGCGCTCGCAATTGCGCTCGGACAGCATAACCTTCAGAGCAGAGCATGCACAAAACTCCCTTTAACACACGTAGGAGCCGCTGGTACTTGTTGTGTCTTTGTTTTTCCCCCTACCGGCTCCAGCGTCTTTATGCCTTTACTTGCAGGCATAAAGCTCATCTTGAAAAACTGAGAGTCAGTCTGAAACTAGAAAGGTGCAGAAACTGAAAAAGTGTAATTCTATAAAGTATTCTATACTAGTAATTCTAGTAGAGAATAAAATTGAAAAAGAGAAAGAAGAGTAAATTAAAGATTAAAAGTTTAGAATGAGAGAAAGAAAGAGAGCATCCAGCAGCTTGGGAGGCACTAGGCAGCCCCAGTAATGCTTAGTCTGGAGACGTGGTAGGACACAAGAACAGAAATAGGCTTCACAGAGCCCAGGACTACCCTCCCCTTCCCAATAAGTTCCATTATAGCTATGGACATAGAAGAATTGCAAAACATATTTTTACAACTCAGTAGGTATGACCTTGTTCCCCCCACACACCTCACAGCGGTTGCTTATCGGGAAGAACTGAATGTGCACGGTGACGTACACAAGCCTATTTGTGCAGAACTCATCTATTCTGTTTTATTCACATACACATACTCACACACTTGACCCCAGCAAGACTTGAAAAGTAGCATTAATCATTTTGAAAAAATAATTTAAAATAATTCTCCCATTGCTAATGAGCTTGTGTTATTCTGATTATAAGTATCCATAAAAGGTGTGTAATACTGTGCTAGGCAATAATTGAATATCTGTGAATTATTACTATTGTTTTCATTCTATTGCATTCTATTTAGGTAGTACCAGCACTGTGTTAAGTTCTCTTCAACCTACATGCCAGTGCAGCCGTTTCCAACATCATATGAGCAAAGTGTTCATCACAGATGTGGGAATCCAGCTTGCACTGAAAATATAAAAGTATGGCTGCATGTAAATGAGTATCAGGTGAAGTCAGTGCTTTCCAGATTTTTTTTTCCTGTTTTTGAAATTGAGGTTGATAAAAGTAACTTTCAGATGTGGACCAGTGAGCAAACAGAATTAAATTGTCAGAGAGAGAACTCATCTCAGTTTTATATTTTCAAGTCTTGCCCACTGTTCAGCACTATTTTAAACACATTCCTAAAACAAAATCTAAATCCCACTGAAGTCAAGAGAGTTTAAGTAAATAGTTAAGTGCTTTCCTGAACTGGTGCATAGACTGCAATATATACCTGAGTTCCAATGTATTCGCAGGTTCTTCTTCATTGGTCTGGAGCATTGTACCAGCGTAAACCTATGCGACATGGACAATAGATAAAATTACTCTTATCTTTTTTCAGGACAGATATATAGTATTTGGAATTAACATTGTCCATTAAGTAAACTAGATGATCCATAGTTATATTCTATGGATACTCAAAACCCTCCACTCTCAGATGTAAATGTGATTAGTGCTCCATCAAATCAATGCCTATCTGTTAAGCGTTAATAATGCACAGTATACTTAATGAAAATATGTTTAGAAGTAGCTGATCTAAATGAGCCCCAAGTAAGAAATTGGCTATTGTTATGAACTGTGTTCTGTACTGAAAAATCAATCTTTTTCTTTCAGCCCTGTCCTCCAAAGCTCATCAGATATTTAAAGCATCAAATGAGCTGTCTGGCTTCTACCATTCTACACAATTTATGCACTTTCACAGTAGATCAAAAGACATTAGTGCAATTATTACAGAGATTAAGACTAGAAACACATTGAAATGAATGTTATGTTTCTTTAAATGTAACCTTTCTTTCCCCATTAAAGCGGGTATTGGTAAAACCATTTTCCTCCTCCTACAACTTAAAGAGTAAAGCTAGTAAAAGAAACTAAGCACCATTCATTATTGCCAGCATCTGTAATTGTTTGTATTATACTTTATGAAAAAACTTTATATAAAATGCCACATTTGAACTCCAGACTATTAAAAGTGTCAGCTCTATTATATCATTTCTGAAGACCAATTTGCCTTTTTTTCAGAAGGTTGTAATGAGCCAGGTTCATTTTGCTTTCTACCATTTATCTTTTCAGCGGTAATGGAAAATTTCCCCCTCAGGCACAGCAAGCTATTCTTATCTTAGACAATTAGGCAGAAATGAACGGGATCATAAAGGTGAGATTTCTTCACAAACAGTGTGATGTACTTTATACCATTTAACACTGAGGAATATCTGACTGAAATAAATTCTGAGTGGTTTGTGAAGGCAGTGTGGTAATAGCCAACTCTGAATAATGCTTTGGCTTCTTAACACGTAAGAAAGAGGGTAAGCAGCCAGGGTCACTCAAAGATATACTTAGTCTCCAACTCCGCTGTTGACAACATTTTCTTTTTAACAGAGCTTGGAGAGCCTATGCTGACTGTAAAACATAAAAATATAAGGGGAAATAAGCCTTTGCAAAGCAATTAACTCATCATAAGGTAAGAGAAAAACCCACATTTGGCAATTTCCTTTACTGGCAAAACTGACTTGGAAGCTTTTACAGATATCAAGCATTATTTTATCTTGTACTTTCTTTGAATTTATTTTATGGTTAAAACACACACGATGATGCAATTATTTAGCCTTTATAAGGCCTATTAGAAAGAACAAATAAATCCGTTAATATGAAAAACACTTGCAACATCCTTTGTGCCCAGTAAGCAATGATACATAGTACCTATATACCAAGTCTTCTGATTGATCTGTAGGTCTGTGCTTAAGCACTGGTGGTGGGGATGTGAGAAAAACCTTTTGGTTCTAATTCCTAGGAACCTTCTCGCATGTACTAACTGCTAACTAGTTCCATCTCTGGCATTTCCATCAGGAAATGATGAATGAAAGAAAACTGACCAGATAAGGTCTAATTATGAATTTCTAGCACTTGCATTTTGGAGGCTGATTCTCCATTCTCTCTGCCCCACCTTTTAAAGGATCACTCAGCTATTTTGAGGCCAGAGATCTATTAGATGGCCAGACTTGAGGTAATACAGGATATAATGTTCCTCCATATTCTCTTTTAGCCTATCTTCACCGGTAAAGACACGTGACATAACCTGGTGCTCTTTAAAGTGACTGGGACTTAGTTACCCTCATGTAGAAAGTAGCCTACCATTTCAAATGCAGAGAATAAGGATAACAGTATGGGTTTGCGAGAAAATCCCCCGAGAGGTAAGCAAGGGTGAAAATTCACTGAGCAATAGCTACTTAGTGAGGTGAATGCAGTGTCACCCCTCAGGAGGCACAAGGAGGTGTAACTCTCCATGCAAAAAGAGGAAGGTAACTCTCGCTTACCGTGTTTACCACAGGATTAACACAATAGGCATATAATAAATAGTAATTTAAATGATTCACCCTTTTCTTTCTTTTTGGATAGTAGCATTTATAATTTACCTTGTGCCTATAAGTGCAACAAAGTCATTTCTTTCTCTGTTCGAGAGAATAATTGCTGCTGATCATGCCACTTCAGCGCCATAGGACTGCAGACTTGTAAAAGGTAAAGCACTGCAAAGCAATGTTACATCATTCAATAAAATAGTAGGGGTCTGAATGCAGACTGACACTGCTACAGTAGGCAAAAGTATCTGCCAATGGATCAAGGACTAAGCCAGTGACAAAGTTGCAGCAGGAACAGAATTGTGCCCATGTTCATTTTAGCACCTTCTCTGAAAAAGAAGTATTGGCACCGCACCCAGAGCAAATAGCTGCAATTAAATTTATAACTTAGACAAAATTACTTCTCCTTTCATACAGAAAAATGTCTAAATCTAGAAAGTTCTAGCTGAGTTGCAGAGTTTCAAAAGAGCGTGGCTCCCTGGTGCTTTCTAATACCCCTTTCCTGCCCTTCAGATGTGCTGGGAAATTGCTGGGGTGAGCACTTTGTAACTCAGTTCTTTCAGACTCAACTTATATAGTTCAAATAATAGAGGTTTGGTATCCTGGCTCATTTTCACTGAAATGGGTCAGAAATTGCTCAGCTGAGCAGTTACCTCAGAGAATCAGAGGGGACAGTAATATCCAGCAAAGGGGGAATGAAGGACTAGCAAAAGATCAGCCAGGGTAAGCTGCAATCCCAGTGGCTACCACAGTTGCAGCCAAATGACAGCACGTGCTTTCTCCACGCTTGATCGATACGGTTCTCCTGCCTGGCCTAGGGACTGCCCATGCATTCTTACTTGTACAAGTGGGAATGCACCCGGCCAAGGTGAAGGTGGGTGATGAGACCATCTCAGCGACTGCATCCTTTCTAGATGGACTCATAAAATGCAACATGAGTACCAGTATATATTTGCATATATACTGTGTGGAATTGTCCAGACATTATTTCTCTGCACTCCCAAGTTATATCCAGTTTGCTAATTACATTTTGGGGATCCACAGTCAGTCGGACCATTTGGGATCCAGGCTGTCCACTTGCAGGCATTGGGTAAATTTCCACTAGGAAGTTAAATTTAATCAAGAGAACTGCACAGCAAAGGAGCAAAATCTGACCTTTTAAATTGAAACATCTCAGAGAGTTGATTGATCCAACTACTCCAAAGACTACTTACATGAGAAGACCACAGAGGAAAGGTTCATTATGACATGTTTTATTAGTACAATAAAATCTTCAATTTTTCACTTTAAAGGTTTCCTGATTCTTTCTGTGTTGAATATATAGTGAAATTCTGTATACTGGTTTACATGCATAAGTAAAATTTACTTTTCTATCTTTTCTCTCTCTGTGAATGGCTGAACAGGGAGATGATGTTAATTTTACCCTAGACTCAATCTTTTCTGATATATAAAAGCTTTATGTTGGTGTATTCCTCACATTTGTCAAAAGTACCAATTAAGAAATGGGAGCTCATGACTCAGGTTTCTCAAAATAGAGTTAGAGAAATCCTTCCACTCTTAGCTGAATCAAAAGTCTGCATGTACATTATTTGGCATACCTAATTTACAGGATTATTACTGTTGCCAGTTTGACATTTTACACTTCAAATAAATTCACCTGTAGGCACAAAGGCACTTTACACAGATTTTCTTATTTAAACAAAATGTCACCATGAGAAAGAGATAAGCTTAGTAAAAATTACCACTATCCCATAACAAAGGGAAGCTGAATTTTGAAAGAGAAAGAACAAGTTTTGATGTGAATAACACTAGTTGTCATCTGTAGAAGTGGATCAGCTTGGGAAAACTTATACAAGAACAATCTTCTCTTGAATGAAATATGTCTCCTAAGTTTTCTGCACACATTCTCCATCCATCAGAATAAGAAGAACAAGTAGTGATGGAAAAACAAAGTGAGAAAAATATAAATGAAACATGTAATAAGGAGTCTCTTAATTAGGTTATGGATTTTTGTTTTAATGAATGTTCCTCTCCCCTCCTAAAACTGAAGTAGTAACAGGTTCTACTAATACATCTGCAATGACACACACAGTGCTGCACACACAGCCCACAGCTGCTTGATCACAGGCTTATGATGATGCTTGGGAGTAGGGGATAACCAGACAGCAGGGAAGAAGGGATGGAAATGTGTAGAGAAAGAAGAAAGTTGGTATGATCTAATGTAGCTAATAAGCCTTCTCTGTGAGAGATTCACATAATGCAACTGACTCAGATTTTTTTCATTCTACTACTCCAGCTTTGCCAGAATAGATAGATACAGTTTGGGGAGAGAGATGAGAGATGCAATTTGGGGACAGAGACAAATGTAATTGGATTAAGCAAGACATATCTGGTTAGCACCTGCTTCCAGTAGCACACTGCGATGTGTCATTTGATGGCCATGTTTGCATGTTAATTAAATTATGGAAAAATATGGGACTGTGTGTAAAGAACATCCAGGGGGCTCTTTGGTTAATCTCAACAAGCACTACTTGCACAATTGAAGAAAATCTGAAGATTGTCAAATAGGTTGACCTCACACTATACAATGATTTTGTGGCAAAAAAGCCCCTTGTGAACTGAAGATAAACCTGATCTGAGATCATATCCAGAAAGATTTGTTTACACAAGAGTCCTTCAAAAATGTGTCACAAAAGATCCAACAAGTATCCCTTCTAAAAAAAGTGTCTTCTTTTATTTCCGTAATTATTTATTGGCTGTCAGAAGAAAGAAGGTGACTTACAAGTGACTTCAACATGAAAACCAATGTTATCCTCCATCTCTCTCTAAAAATAACAAGCTAACATCAAGCAAGATAACTGCTCTGATAAAATATCTTGGAAATAAAGTGAACTTTACATCATGGTGTGATCTTCCTGATGTTACTGAAGTTCTTGATGGATATCAATACTTTTGCCCAGACATCAATACGACTTTCAGAGATTATGCATCAAATAAGATTACCCTCTATACCAGAGAACAGTTAAAAATGTGTTAAGGTTTGATATTGTGTCTCCTGTTCATAGGGTAGATTTTTTTAGAGATAATTCCAGAACATGTCATGGGTAGGACAGAAATTTTGGAAGAATATGAAAGATTTTCAAAATGTATCAGGTCACTAGCAAACACTTCTCTGCCACACTGATAGCGAACTCCTTTTCTATTTACTGTATTACCTAATAACTATCACTAGAAAAGAAAACAATCAATCATCTACCCATTAGTGAAAACATTCTGGAAGTCATGCCTAGAAGTGTGGAAAAGAAAGAACAAGGGCATTTCCAAACAGATCAAAACAGCATGTGTACACACGTAAATATGGGACTGAAATATCCTAATGTTATAAAATTCATTTATATGTTCTAATTATTCCTGATTGTGCACTTCAGCTAAAGACCTTGTGATTTACATTGCAAGATTTGAAGTGAGATATATCAACTATATCAACTGATGAATAAATCTGTACACAGAGATAGTTTTGAGAGTAAACTTTAGAAGTTTGTGGGGGTGATAAAGACTTGTAGTAATTATTGATTTTGTGCTTTGCTTTTCCAGTTAATGTGACAGCCATTTGAGTCAAACCAGACATAAATGAGATACTGCAGAGACTGCAGAGAGTCCATTAAGAATAAAATGAAATAAACTCTCAGCAACGAAGCTCCGAGTGTCCTTACGGCACTGAATCATTTCAAAATAGCTCCACATCTCAAATCAATCTGAACATGAACATCTATGACACGTTTCATGCTCTTAGCATCAGTCCCACAACTTCAACATATATTGACTTAAAGACTAGCTGAACCACAAGAAGCCTTTCCACAGCCAGCTACAAATCAGAGCTCCTCTGAAGCTACTCTTGTTCTCCCAGGACTCAGTGTGCCCCAGTCAGCCTTAACCTCTGGAAGGCACAGCAAGGGGAAAATTTAGCAGACTCAGAAAGCAAGCCCATGGTCTTATGGAATCTTTCTTCTCCTAGGCGATGCAGTCCCCATTACAGATTTTGTAACGTATAACTCTTTCTTTCCTTCTGTTCTTTCTTGCCCAGTAAACTCTTTCTTTCCTCAGCAAATGTGGTGCTGAAATATCTCCTAAAATATAATTTTCTTTATGGGGGCATAACTTCTTAAGGACAACTCATAAGGCTATTATAATTGAAATGTTAATAGCTAACTGACCATGTAATTAAACCTAATCAATTCACCATCACTCAGGAAAGGAGCAGAGTGATTAAACAGATATCACTGTCCAATCAGCACTATTGTGCAGGGGGATTAGGATGGTCCTTCAAGGGGCAGAACTGTCTTTGGAGTGTGGAAGCTGTCTGGACTTTTTCTGGCTAGTCTGCAACTTTCTACATTGATCTGGCAGAGTTAGAAAGACAGACACTCAAGTCACAGAGAGGAGAAAAGAGGACTGCTTGCCATTTCACATTCTCTGATTACTTCATGTGTGCATAAAATTTTATTTATTTGATCTACTCAAATTGTAAATTCATGAGGACAGCAGTTATTGCTTACTAAAATACATAGTTTCACTATATGATCCTCACAAGACTATTGGTGATTGCCAATAATTTTTTTAATTATTTATTTAATAAAAAATAATTTAGAGATACTGTGGATATAGAGAAGTAGTCACAAGTACCTGTGGTGAGATACAACTAACCAGTTCAGTTCTTCCTTTTAGTATTATTGCCTCTTATTTTTAAATCCGTTATTTAGAAACTGTGTGGGTCTAAATAGCTCAGGATGACCCTATTGCTTTGACAGTAAATCACAGAAAAGAGCTTCTAGCGTCAAAACAGTAAAATGAAATGTCAAGAAATCCATGGATATGTCACTGCAGAATAAAGCTGTCAACTCCTGCTTAGAGAAACATCAGATTTACATTAACTTCAACAAGTAGTAAACAGCACTGACAAGTGAAATGTTTCTCATGTTTCATCCCTGTGCAGATTTAGAGGAAGACAAATGCTGCTGTCCCTGAGAAGTTCAAGTGCAGGTCACGATGCCACGAGGAGGGCAAGCCCAGTTAGTGGAAGTAAACACACTGTCCTCTTTGCTGTGCTTACCAAAGTGGGCCAGGTCTGCACTGATTTACTCCTACAAACCGCTCCCTGCCACCTTCTCCTGTCCTCGGATACTGGTCCCCCTTGAACACCTAGCTAAACATGGGAGCAGGAGCATGGTGGGCAGTCACTGCCACTTGCCATCGAGGTGGAACCTACCTTCCTTTGCCTTGAGATGTCTTTCACCATCAGGACACCTTTTCACTCGTAGGATAAGCACTTTGTGACTCCTCAGAGGCTCCTTCCCTCAGAGCTGTGTACACAATTTCACAAAGAATACCAACATAAATATAAAAATCTCCTTCTCTCATGATATTCCAGGAAGAAATGCTAGTAATGGCTTTTACTGTTAATTTTGTTAATTTGTTAGTTTTAGTCATAATCAGGTTTCATGAGGGTGGGAGGTCCTCAGCAGAGCAGTCAGATTTAAATAAAATACATCTGAACAATACACTAAATAAATTAAAGTTTAACCTTTAAAGGCTACTACTAGATTGGTTCGATACTTTGGTCAGAGGAAAGGTTAATCTTTAAAGGTTACCAGTAAGTCAGTTGATGCCATACTAATATTTAGCATGAGGTCATAGTTCACATCTCATATTTTTGTGATTTTATATTGAAATTTGGAAGTGTAGTGATGGTGCCAGTTTTTTTAATCTATTCTACTGCTTGATTGTGTGATCTCAGTTATACTGAAGAGTTGTTCTCTGTAACATATCCTATCATTCTTAATTTAACATCTTAACTGTAGCTGAACCATTCTAAATATGCTTGACAAAAAAGCCCTGCTACTCCTGACTGCAGAGGCCAAAGTCTAACATTGTCATTGACATATAAGTTGCCCAGGGACTGTTGCAGGAAGCCAGAAGCAAAAAGGATCCCATTACAACTGTTCAGTCTTTTGGCACTTTTTTTTCCATATCTTGAACTATTCCTGACTTTGGCACCATTCCTTTTGCCATTTACTTCCTTCAGGCTGCATTCATTCATTTGTTTTTGTCTACAAACTGAGACATGTTCTTTTGATTGCAACATTATTCATTTTTTTGCCATAAATTCAACATTTATAGGTCAAGATTATGATGTACACAAGTGCAAACTGCATATAAATATGAATTGATGTTTCTGGTCACACTTTATGCCCAGTGTTAGGACAAAATAGCTCTAAAAATCCTTGATAGTCACAAGGAAGTTTGTGCAGACAGGATGGCACCAGCAAGTTGTCTCTCTTTTGTTCTTTCATCAAATGCTAATACCTTTGAATCTTTTAATCTCAATACTACCAAGAACTGTGGTTTTCATAAAGCTATTTCAAGAGATCTCTAAGAATTTTACTGTATGTTGTACTCAGATATCTGCTACTGCTAGTAAATAACTCTGAAGGAATGAAGTCATCTGATGTTCTGACTTTCACTACAAATACTCTAGCAGAAACTTCTTTTCTGTTAAGTTTATGAAATATCTAGAAATGCAATAAAATAGTAAGGACAGTATGTACACATTTTTCCCCCTTTTAATTACAGAGGTTTTCAAAGAGATTTTAAGGTTTATTGTACCTCATGCAAGATTCTACTTCTTGAATTTTGTTTGGAATGTACATAGAGACAAATCCCCATAGGCTACATTTTAGGTTGCTTGGAAACAGAACTCAATGAAGCTACTGCAATTTGTGTTATTCTGCCTAAAAATGAAACTTGAAACAAGTTTTTAATAAAACACAATCCAATTTTGCTAACAAGTTTGGTCAGTAAATGTTGCAAAGCAACTAGGCCAGATTTCTGCACAGAAATTTGGAAAAAAAAATATCTGTTTTTCAGAATACAATTTTCATTCATAGCATTTAGCACATTCACAAATCATGAAGGTCTACAAGGGGCAAAAATACAGACAGGTGCTCTTTTAATGGCTCTGTTTGCTTCTTGACATAACTGCCTCTATAAGGCTTTGTTAAAACAATAGTTATTTTATGTAATAAGCATCACCTCATACCAGTAGCAATCTTAAATTTGTAAAACAAGTTACAAGAAATGAACTAATTTTAAGTCTCATAATTTCTGGTGAAAAGTAAAGGATAACCAGCTTAATGATAACATGTTATCATTGAAATTCATCAACCTCTTATAACACCCACAAGAACTTCAGGAAGAACAGTCTTTCTGCCACTAAAAACGTGGCCATTCCAGTTCTCATGAATATCCTTTGTCTATGTTTCATTATCTGAGACTGGTCTGGAAAAAATTTGATAAGCCTTTGGTTCCAAGCTTGTGAAGTTGAATCTGCTTCTCTTTTTCAGTTTTGCAGGTTCACCCCTACGTTGACCAGTACAGACTGCTTGCTAAGCAGTGGTGTTTGCATATGTTCCCTAACATTGGCTTAATACTCTGCTCTTACATTGTCAAAAGAAAAATTGCCTCGGCTTCAGATTCACAGAAAAAGGATCTTCTTCCTTCACAGCTGACTGTCACTGACATTATTTCTCAACCTGTTAATTCAGAAACGATTTATATTACTTCCACCCATAACCGGTTGATGAGTATAGATTTCAGTTATGTGACAGTTATGTTTCTTCAGAGTATTGCTTTACCTCATGAAGCAAATCACAGGATTGAACCACAGAACAGTCGAGGCTGGAAGGGACCTTTGTAGATCTTCTGGTTCAAGTAGAGTCAGTTACAGTAGGTAATGTCTCCAAGGATGGCGACTCCACAACCTCTCTGGGCAGCCTGTTCCAGTGCTCTGTCACCCTCTCAGTAAAGAAGTTCTTCCTCATATTCAGGTGGCGCTGCCTGTGGTTCAGTTTGTGCCCATTGCCGTTTGCCCTGTCACTGGGGCATCACTGAAAATAGTCTGACCCTGTCTTCTTTACATCCTCCCATCAGATATTTATATGCATTGATATGATCCCCCCTCAGTGTTCTCTTCTCCAGGCTGAGCAGGCCCATCTTCCTCAGCCTCTCCTCATATGAGGGATGCTCCAGTCCCCTAATCATTTTAGTAGCCCTATGCTTGACTCCAGACTCCAGGTACTGCAGTAGCTCCATATTTTCCTCATACAAGGAGCCCAAGTCTGGACACAGCACAGATGTGGCCTCACCAAGGCTGAGCTCAGGGGAAGGCTTACCTCCCTTAACTGCCAGCAACACATTTCTTCACATAGCCCAGGATGCCATTGGCCTCATTTGCCAAAAGGGCACATTGCTGGCTCATGGGTTTGTCAGTTAGAAAATAAATTGTTCTGGCAGGCCCAAATAATTTTTTTCAGATTCTTTATTCATGAGAATTGTTGAGATTATGACTGTCTCAATTTGCACTGCATTTTTTCTGCACTGCATTTTACTAAAAAGTAAAAAAAATCCAGGACCAGAATGTGCTGCTCAGCTCCCGTGCCTGTATATGAAAGTCTTTGTCTTCCTAGAAAACTAGATAAAACCTACCACTGTGTACAATTACATAAAGGATTACCATGCCATATTCATTCTTCTTGTTTTACTCGGAAGCTGTGCTATGTACTCTATTTATGCAATCCAATTAAAATGCCTTCATGCTTTAAAGTAGCAGTATTTGTAATATTTATAAGAGTAGTACATTTTTGTAAAATCATAATTAGATTGCCATATTTCTAAGTCAGCTATAAAATGTTACTATAGATGAGGAATTTTAATGCAAAAGTATGTAAATCAGAAAGGAATCATTGCATTATGTTGCCTATAATGGATAAAATCCTAGTCTCACTGACATTTAAGAGAAAAGTTCTCATTTACTCAAGCAGAGCCAGGATTTTATCCAGCACATCTGATTCTCTTTCATTCCTAAAGAGTTAATTATGTCTTTACTTCTTATTAGCATTATGGTAGTGTCAAGAAGCCTCATTGATGACTGCATTCTGTTAGGCATTGCACTTTCATGCGGCTTGTTAGTATTACATGTCACTTCACAGACTGAAGCAGCATCATGACAGCCTTATAAAGTTATATACTAGCACAGAATCAGTGCCTTTCTCCAATTTTGATTCTGCAATTGAGTTTAAGCCTGGAGCTGTGAAGTTCTTTCTAAAATGATGTGCTGTGTGGTTCTTTTTTTCAGGGCAGCTACATAAGGTTCAAATCTCTTTTCAGCAGATGTTCTAGCCTGTTTGGAGGCTGCCAGTTTCCACACTGGATTCTGCTCCTAGATGAGCATACATACACACTCAGAGATGTGCCAGGGAACATAGAAGAGCATATCTTTTTACCTTAAAGTTAATAGCCATGAGCCTTCATTTAAATTTGAGGATTTAATCTAAACAACAGTACCTCAGTAGCTTTAAAGATTACTCTGAGCAGATTTCTATATTTTTTCTTTTGCTCTTGCTAAAAGATCTAAAAAAGCCCCAGGCAGTCTCTTTAGCTGCCTGAACATGTCAGATAAAAGCTCTCCAAACTGGAAAATGCCTTCTCCTGCTGTAGATCCTGGTCTGTAGAGCCCAAAGCTTCCATGTGAACTGCAGAAGTGGCAGCTTGTGCCTGTGACCATGGGCACAGAAGCAGCCACTGCAACCACTGCTGCTGTGGGGTGTCTATGAGCATAGTACCTAAAGAAACACAATCCAGCTTCTCAGAGGACTTCTCAAACTTCTCAGGATCTCTTCATCTTAAAATACACAATCTCACACTAAAATCTCACCTGGCCTTTGTCACATGATTGTATTGTTGTACACAGCCAAGAATAATTTAAAGATTCCAAAGTGTCATGGAAAAAAAAAAAAAAAAAAAAAAACAAAAAAACAAAAAAACAAACATGCATCATGATCACTTTCCTCAGTAGAATAGCTCCTTTGTAAGTTTGCAAATGAAACCCAGGCCTCAGAAGCAATGTAGTATCAGGTGTCCTGGACCTTTACCTTGATTTTATTTACTGAATGGTTCTATTATGAAGAACACCAGTCTTTACTTGTCATTCTTTAGATCAGGGCATGTCAACACCTGTCATTTCAGAATGATGGAATGAAAATTTAAAGAGGAATAGATATTCTTGAATAAGCCTCTGCTCAGGCATGCCTTCGAACTAAGAATGAAGCATATCTGCTCAGGAATGCACTTCCTCTTTAACAAATGTGATGGAATGATTTGTGTTGCTTGGCCTGGAATTTGGATTACTAACCACCAAATGCTAGCTAAGATCTACCATCTACATCTTACAAATCCGTGTGCTGAGCTTCAGCTAGCAACAACATTAAACCATTAATAACTTTCCCAATCACAACTTAAGTCTTTGCTGTTCTCTAGCCCCCCAACACCGGACAAACATTTGGGCAGTGATGCTTTTTCTTTTGTTCAACTCTATGTTCTTTGGAGACAATGTTTCCATCCATCCATGATGCCCATTGTAAAGACAGTGGGTACCAGCAACATTCAGAACAACACTTCTATTCTGAATTCTACTTAGTCATACCCAAACACTTTAAAGACTTTCTCCTTAAAGCAAAACAAATACAGTTTTTAGATCACAGAAATTTTAGCCATACAGCCACATGAAGCCAATATTCATGTCTTATCCATCCAGATCACACAGGGTGCTCATTACAGCAGCAGCATTATTATCAGTGTCATATTAGCAAACATGCAGTAAGATTTTATTGCCTGTCAGCTGGCCCAAGCACTTACATTAGCATATGATATGAAAGTGAAGCATGACTTTGATCGAGCAATCTGATTGGGGTCTCTTAGTGATTCCTGTCATAAATCAATTGGAGACCATGCAAGCTCCCTAGATGTGAGAGCTTACTGGAAATGCTGGCACATTATTCAAAACTCTTACAAATTATGCAAATTAATGCTACAAGTTCATTTCTATGGATGACTATATCTTGAAGAGAGTTGCTTGGCATGTTTTCTGATTTTCCTTAGCTTTCAAGTCAGTCTAAATGTATTTGCAGAAGCAACATGTAAGTTCTTCAGATAGCTAAAATTCTTTTTCAAGCATGTCAGTGGTACAGACATAGCACAGCAGAATTCCTACAAATCCACCTGTTAACCTTAGACTTCATATGTAGCCTGCTAAAGTTACTGGCTTCACGCAGTCTGAAAGTAAACTGTGATGCCAGTGTTGAGGTTGCAGGTCATCTTGCTTAGCTTTGGCATAAAATAAACAGGATAGGACATACAACACTTCAGACTGCTACAGGGCAGTACGGTAGGACTTCCATCAGCCTCTACTTGCTTTCTATCATGGCTGCTTGTCAAAATCAACAGAAACTACAGCCAAGTCTTTCCCATAAGGCTAGAGCCTTAATATGGGAATTACCTCACCATGCCGTGCCAAAGTTTTTGTTGTTGTTGTTGTTTTTTGTTTGTTTGTTTTAAACAAAATTAACTAAAACTGCATAAAGGCCAAGATTTGTTCTTGACAACACTGATTCATCAAGGAGTGAAAATTATTTCAACTCTTTCACTGCTTCCTTTGAACCCACAATTGTGATCTATCTGATCTACAAAATGTCACAACAGTCACTTGAGGAAAATCTGAAGAGGATTTTGCCAGCCATGATCAGTAGAAGTATTCCCTTAAAGGTGCTATATTCTGAAATTCATAAATACTTAATAAAAATGAAGAGTTAGAAATGTGACCAAAGTGAAATGTAAATCATAAGCCATCTTCTTTCACTAAATAATGGAGTCAAGATGGTTATTTTATTTTTTTAATAACCAATCTTTTCTCATCTATAGAGGTTTATATTTTAAATTCAGTGTCTTTTTGACACAACCAACGAATATTTTCCTGTAGATACACCATGGACTGCATTCAGATATCTAATTATTAGCCTTTACTTACCTTCTATTTGTATAGCTTGGCCAATTTTCAAAAATAGTGCTGACTGGTCACTGTTTTTGCCTTCTCTAAGGAGATTTTAGAGATGTCAAAAGGTCTGTGTAGGTTTGAATGAAACTGATGCCTTATTAGCAAATTTCCTTAGGTTAATTTATCATACGTATGATACCTATGAAGTAGCATTAAACAATTTGAGCATACGTAACCTATCTCTTCCAAGCTTTTGAAATGATCCTACTTTAGGTAGGTATGTAATATGAAGATTATGGTAATAGTTTCATTTTTAAAGGTGTGAAAAGTTACTTCAGATAAAGGATGGATATATAAATCAGTCTTTAAATAAACAACTTAATCGTGTGCTTACCTTTAAGTATACATATAATTCAACTGACCTGAAGGGGACTTGAAAATCCTTTGAAAGACATTCAAAAAGTATTAATTTGGTCAAAGAGAAGGGAGACTGAGATGCTACAGCCTAACTGTCATGCCACCCATCTGGTAAAGGGGAGGCTGAATTCCACTTCATGTCCCAAAAACTCATTGCAGGCCGATCTACGCAAGTGAGCGTATCCTGGCCACAGAGCCAGTCACTCTCTGTGCTCTTAATTGGTGAATATTTGTTCCTTCCACGTAAAGTAACATTGTGTCAATAAAAGGGATGGAAAGAATCTCTGTCACAGAATAAAGTAAGACACACCTGGGATGATTTGTGAGTGTAAAACCTTTCAGGCAGAGTAGGGCTTCGTTACCCCTTCCCACACGGGGATATCTGCAGTGCTACTGGGAAAAGGGGGGGAAGACAGGGCTGCAACCCTGCTGTCGCTGTCATGCTTGTGAGGTGTAGGCAACTCATGATTTTAAGAGGAATTCCGGGCTAATAACAGATTGTAGAGTATCCTCAGACCAGACATGGAAGCCTAAACGTTAGCAGGGTAAGAATGAATCCTCACTCCTCTCTTCAGTCTTTATTAATAGCTAATTTGGGTGGTTTGTTGCTCAGTGATAACTTGTGCAGTTTTAATACTTTCCTTTCCTCAGAAAAGAGCCTAACTGAAGATCGAGTACCATTAGACAGTAAGATGACGAAAACGAGATGCTATAACGCTGATCTTCATGGATTTAACCTGTTGTTGTTAGGCTGTTACGAGGTATGTGCATAAGATGCTGCTTATGCTGAGCTTCATACCCACTGTAATGGGACCATTAGCCCCATCTGCCCCATCTAGCTAGCCACCTCCTGCAAAACAAGCCTGAGCAAGATCAGTGTTGTCAGTGCTGGGCCTTCTGTCTGTGAGCTGAGTCTTTTTTAAGTATGGTGCAGTACACAGAGTCCATATGCACCATAAATATCACAGTCATAAAAACATACTTGGCTGAATCCAATCATGGCATATCAGGCACAGAACGAGCCGAATTCAACCGAGTGTTGTCCCACTTGCCCCAAGAGTTAATTTGGCCTGTTATGTTTCTTGTCCTGTTAACATTTATTTGCATCTAATAAGGCATGAAATCATTATTTGTGGTATACATCCTAACATTTAATTCTATGGTGTCATATTTTAATTGGACACAAAGAGCATCTAAATGGCTCCAGTTCCCCCAGGATGTGGTTATCCAGTAATAATCACAACCCTTGAAGATCCCTTATTTCTTTTATTAAAATAAAATCCTTCATGACAGAAATGCTACGTATTTTCTAAATTGCATCAAAATTAATTTGATGGTTTAAAAAATAGATTGCAAATTTAGTTCACACAAGACTGCCTGTAAGTAATATCTTATAGAGCACCTTTCATATTCCAAATCCCTTAGCTATAAAGTGATAACACTTCAAACATTCAAGAAATGTGGCTGAGGGCATCACACTTTTATAGACCCCAAGAGGGGTGTGTGAGGCTAAGACCAATAAATACAGTTTGAGACTTCAGACTTTGTCATATATTATAGAACAGGCGACCAGCTGGAAACAAGGCACCATTGCTGTTGCCTACTGGGCCCTGGCTGATTAAGTCACTGCATGCTAATCATGAAGAAAAGAAATTGCAAAAGAGAAGATATCATTCAAGTTTCACTTTAGCCCCTTGGGCTACATCTACACCAGTAAATGAAAAAGGGCTAGGCCCATTTTCTTAATCTGAACACGAGAGGCAACAGCTCATATTTATAGAGCTGAGCCCTCTCCTCCCTACCTTCACACCCCAAACGGGCAGCTTGTGCTGCCCCCTCGCCCCACGCAGGCGCTGCCTGGGGTGCTCTGGGCGGCACGCCACGGCAGCACCCTTCATCTGACATCGGACAAGGACACACCACTGCCCAGGGCCCTTCTGCTCGCTCGGATGGACGTTGCACAGACGCTGGGTAACAGAGTACAGGGAGTCTCCCTGTCACCGCAGACGAAGTCAGCTCTGGTTTGAAGCCAGCAGCAACAGCAGAAGGAAAAGCAAAGCATTCAGGAAGTGAGGTCTAGCTGACATAGTTACCGAAAGAATTTAAGTAGATGGAAAATAGTGAACTTTGCTAGAACATCAATACTAATTCAGAACGCTCTCCTTGAGGTAAAGGAGAAATACCAGGAGACCTTTTGAGACTCCAGTTTTCTTTTTTCCATTTAATAAAGATGGCTCAGAGAGCAGACAAAGCCCCAGAAGAGCCTGCCCATCAGAAAGCATCCCTTCTGGGAGGGCACATTGCCCCTCTGTGTTAATTACAGCACACCAATTCCTGACAGCCTTTTAATAGGCAAGGCAAGAGGAAAGGTGGCATTTTGTTATAGGTCTTTATAAAGTACTAAAATGTAAATTTAAAATGCTCATTACACTTGAGTAGCTCCACTCTACTTAAATATTGGCTCCAGGTTTGCTTCATTATCCTCTTACCAGTAATTAAGCTACCTAGGGACAATCAGCAAATAATAAAGTGCTGTGGTGGAGGAAATTAGTTTAGACTACAAAGCATTCAGTGAAATTATTGTGCAAAATAGAAGAAAGCAACAGCATATAAAAGATAGTTAACTATCTCTAGATAAATACTTTCCAAGGGCTGTAATATTTCCTCTACATGAAACACATAAATTGAGGATTTGTGGAAGTCCCTAGTCATTTCTCCTCAGTATAGTTTATTAGGTAAATTCTAGCTTTTCATTCTCAGTAATGTCTGATCAATGGACTGGTCATTTTCCTAGATTTTCAGATGTTTGCAAACCAACTAAGGGTGTGAAAGCCGAAATCAAGGTGATGATTAAATGAGGCTTAAATTTTCTTGCCACCTCTTTCTTCCAACCCATTGACAGAAAAATAGAAAGATATAAATGCAAGGAATGAGCTGACTTCTCTTACCTTGAGATGGAAATAAGCAAGGAGTTGGAGTCAAGTCATTGTAGAAAGAAGGCCAGGAGCCTGGCTAGGCGGAGATGCTCTCTCTTTTTTTCCATCTCCTGCTCCTGTTAAGGCTGCTGCTTTCTCTGTCATTGAGAAATCTCCCTGACTCAGAGTCCTAGGGAGGGTGTTAATGACTGGGCCAAGTGACTGTGGTTGAGAAGAAATAAAATTGAGCCTGTGTGTTGGTTTTATATCCTAAACTTTTAAAGAAACAGGAAGGTAGAAGGATTTGAGAGGTGGAAAAGCACAAGGGAGGAGAAGATTTTATTTCATGCAACAGCAATAACTTCTACAGTTAAATGATCTCAGTTCATTTCTCTGAACCAGATTAGAGGACAAGTGACACATAGGGGACATAAAACCTGGCACTTGATTGCTCCTTCTTATCCACCCTACAAACACTGATACAAAGTCCATGGTGGTTAATGGATTCCTACAGATGTGAGAGAAAAATCATTCATCAGAAGGCAAGTAAAATTTCCAGAAGCAAAAGCCTTAGCCTAAGAGGGAGTTATAGAAAGAATAACTCATGTCCTTTTAAAACTTTCCAGTGCTTGGCACAGGTGACATACCACAGAAGTTACTGAGTACCTCCATGACACAATTTACAGAAAATTGCACCCTGGACCTCAAAAGCAGGATCAAATGCCATCAGCTGTTTTCATTAATTCATCAGCTACAGAGTAGCTGTGAGTGACTGGTGTTGGTAAACATGATGGCAACATCTCATACCACAGGAAAAGAAAAAAAAAAGGCAGAAACTCTTCTCTGTGACTCTTGAACACTTAATATGTTAATGTACTTTTTTTTCCCCCACAGAAAACATTACCCCCAAAAGTTGAATTTGCTCACTTTCACACTGTTACAGGTAAATTGAAGACAGCTGGCTTTACTCACCAGTGTTTCTTCTTCTTGACTGATTAGTTTCTCTGTTTCAGATTTTATGGAATGTGATGCAAATATTGCAGCCAAATTGCTACCAATGTAATTATGATTTTACTATTGTGCTACTACTATATAGCCTTAACTTTTTAGGACATTACTCAAGTAAATCTATGTGAAAATGAGTGTATCCACAGCAAGGTATGAAGATCCTCCTGGGTTTAGTAGCTGTCTCATTTAATACTCCAGGGCTTTAAAACAGATGAGAGCTTAATAGGGAGTCAGCTCTTTCTCCACATAAATATATATAAATCTCTGTTTATATTCTGTACTGTACTAATGGTATTGCTATCACTCCAATTTTATGGGAAGCTAAAGGTATATGGTATATTTCTAAAATCCACAGCTGTGATTATAACTTTTTTTTGTTTTAGTAAATTTTATATCCTCAACAGTACAGTGAAAATTTTGCAAATGTGAATTCTAAAAGCTCAAACCCCAGAAAGTAAATGCAAGAGCATAAAATGTGTGATGCTTTTAAAATATTATTTCAGTCTTACCTTAGAATACTTACAGAGTTCGGCTTTTTATTTTTGAATATATAGGGTAGGCAAGGCTGAATATGCAAGTTCCACCCATATTAACAGGCAATTCACAGCCATAGCCTAGTAAATACATACTGTGCTAGGGATATTCCCTTCTGAAATGGTTTGTCCCCTATAAACACTATAAATGTACTTAATTGTACACATGTTTTACATAGGATATTTAAGTTATCTCAGAAAGACGGACCTGAAATTATACTTATTATACTTATTTCATTATCAGGACTTGAGGAGCATAGCAATTTATCAGAAAATATTATCTTGGAAACTTAACATAGTTTTCCTTATTTGTTTTCTCAGGGCTATGTATGCATAGAGGAAGCTGTTTCTTTTTTTGTAAAAATGGCATGCTAAACTTAATGGATTTTGATGCTTTAAAGAAAAAGAAAAATATGCTGTGTTATTCTTTAAACTCAGAAGAAAGTTTTCAATGCGAGGTAAAAGAAATTATTCAAATCTGGATGATCTACATTTTGGAACTTTAGAAGTGATTTTAAAATAGCATATGAATTGTTAAATACATACTACTAACAGTGTGGTTATTTTTCTCAGTCAAATATCATAAGTCGAAGTTTACTAAAAATTTAGATATACTTTCAAAAATGATCTCTCATGAACTGCCAGAAAGTTGCAAGCAGAATCCTTGCATCCTGCATTACACAAGTTGAAATATTATTTCAGATAATAATGTAACAGTAAATATTTTCTTTAAAAGAAGATGATTAATAAATATGTTACAAAGTGTATCACTTTAAGTTCCCTGAAGAAATGAAGTGTTTTATGAAAACTCTCCAGGCGGAAACTCTTTTTCAATTGACAGTATAATAAGACTTCTTTTCCTGCCACTGAAAATGGAGGAAAATAAAAGTTGAAATATACTACCTTGCTAATCTTGATGCAACCTTTCCTGGGCTAAAATATTAATATTGCTTTGTCCATCCAATACATCTTAAATTATAATTCTATCAAAGTCTGTTAGCTGGCTTACTGAAAGGCTGCTATTCATAGCATGCAAAGTCAGTTCTCCTGCAGGAAGAACATAATTTCTTCACAAAGGGCTTTTTATTTTTTCTTTCAGTGCACTGTATTTGCAATTCTTTTATATTGATTTCTTTTTTAATTTTTAATGTAAACAGAGTATGGAAGGCATGATGATAATCAAGATCTATTATTGCACTATATTTAGTTTAGAAATAATAAAAAAGATAAATAATGAATAGGCTGCAAAGGCTTATCTTTATCCCCAGCCTGCTCTATGTAGTGCTTTGTTCCATAGTTATTGGCATTTGCAATAAAATGTATCAGTAAATTTAGTCAATTAAAACTTTACTGTGATTCAATAGCAAGGTTTATCCTACTTGTGGAGCTCATCAGGACTTAGAAACTTCATTAATCTTGCAAACTCACATTTCTTTTCCTTACTAGGCTTCACGTTCATAAATATAAAGCACATGACTGTGGCTATCATTTCTTAGTCTTTTCACTGCTGCCAGGCTGTGATTGTGTCTCGACAGCATTTTTAATGGATTGCCCATTCAGAAGAACAGAATGCGTACTGGGTTCCTGGAATCGGCAGCCGTTCAAGAAAGCCACCAGGCATTGCTGAGGCATGGAAGTAAACACACGCTCGAGCACTGGAGCTTGACTTTCAGTCACTATCATTGATGCAAACTCACAATAATACCATAGAAATTATTTCACTGATATTCAGAAAGGCTAATTAGGAATGAATCTAGTCCAAGCTGCTGCATGTTACTCAGAGATCAGAAAACCAGGGAACTCAAAATTCAGAGATCTCACTACTCAAGAAGTTGCGTGATAGCAGACAGAGTAATATCAAAGACATGATTAAAAATAACAAAGCTATGTGACTTCTATCTTTTCTGTGTAGATTTATATCCCCATTGGACACTGAATCTGGCATGAGCTGATATCCCTCCTGGACAATGCTGGATAATGCTGGGAGATGAGCTTACAGCTCTTCCATGCTCTTGGTGAGAGGTTGAGTGCCCTACTCATGAGGGTCAGTTGCGTGGTGTTACCTCTCCAACAGAAGAGCATGGATATGGCTGACACAGCTGATTCTGGATTCCCATCCCAGCTTACTTCACTGTGAGAGTTTGTGTCCCTTCTTCTAACACGGCATCTCCAGAACTAATGGAATCATGTCAGCAGGACAGTCCAAGAGGTTTGCACTATCAGTATTTGTGCTTTGATGGCCTCCTGTTTAAATGGTAGCAACATTTTAAAAGAATTGCGGAACATCTCACTTTGGCAACATTGTCAAGGATGTTCTGTAATAAAAGGAGGGGGTCTTGTGCTTTAAATTATCTAGAACTAGATCTGCATAGTGATTTATTTGCCTAAGTCCCACTTCAGACATTTAAATCTGATTTGGGTAGAGGTAAGATCTTTAAAATTCTTGTTTATTTCTGACTTACTCTTGAAGGTGCCTAATGTCTTTTTGTACCTGCATTTTTGCTCCAGGGTGTGCATAAAATAGCCAAAGACTTGGCAGCAAAAGCACTTTACACCTTGCATACAATTATGAATCAAGACAGATACTCTTGATTTGTCCCACAAGGATCATTTCAGTAAGTATTCTCAAGACTCATTTGTCCCACACACAAGAATAGGTCACCTTTGTGCCCATAGTTTATATCCTTCTTCGAGCACTTACCTGGAATGTGTAGCAGCCAACTTCAAATCTTTTTTTTTTTTTTTTTTTTTTTTTTAAATTTCTCCCTTCACTGCTGTGATTATTAAGCACCACTGTATTCCTCGTTGGGAAACAATTCTTCTCGTTGAGCTGTTGCACTTCTGTCTGTATAAAGAAATAAAAACTTTAGTCTAGGGCCACAGGAGTAACAGTGGCTGGAAGGGCCAGGCTCCCATTCCTGAACCTCCTGACTTCTGGCTGATATAACTGATGACATGCTCCTGCTGGACCTGCAAAATGAGGACAGCCCTGCTTCTGTTTGGTCTTGTCGGTTCTCTGACACATACCCAATAACAGCAGCTGTATGGAGGTCCTTGGCCAATTCCACCTCAGCTAGGGAAGGCAGCCAGGGACGCGGGATGCATTGGTGACCCTTGCAGGTCTGCATGACAAAGGAAGGTGATACCACAGAGAGAGACACCCCTTACAGATCGCTAGCTATGGAGATCAATGTGCCTAAGGTCAGCAGTGCCTACAAGCTTGCAGCTGGCAAATGAAGGCATATCTGTGAAAGCCTGAGAAGCAAGATATCTCTCCATTTATTTTTCAGATAGATGCTAGAGGAAAGCATTTCCCTACAGATGAAAGAACTCTGTTCAAACAAAATTGGGCCATTTATAAATAACCTTTCTTTTCTGGTAAAGTGGCCAGATTACTATATATACACTTATGCTGAAGTAAATCTCATCTCCATGAGAAAAAGGGAGCTGTGTATTTGACTTAAAAGCAGAAATAATGCTTCTTACAAGTAGGGTCTGTAATAACTCACATCTTTTACAACCTGTAGTTGTCTTGCATTCAGTGACAAGGCTAAGAACAGAGCTAGAACAGAGGAAAGGAAAGGGAGTGAAGAAATAATATTTAAAAAGCAAACATCACATTTTTCTTTGGAGGAATCAAGAGCCTTCTAGATATTGCCTATTTATTTCTTATTTTGCTGTTCCTATAAATGCAACAGCTGGCAACAGTCTCGCTCACAACAATGTCCAGGAGCTTCCTTCACTAAATGTGACATAGCTCTTACACATATAGATGTTTTCTGCTTATTGATGACTTCTGGTGTTACTGTTAGATGAAAGTCATTCAAGGTGCAGGAACTTCTTTGGCTGATTTTTTGTGGGGGACTCCAGCAGAGAGGATAATTAAGTGGCAGCTTCGTTTCACTGCTTCCTTCTGGACTTAGAAATCTCTTCCTTCAGTGCCTGCTTTCTCAGCTGGCTCAGTGAAGTCATTGAATCATTATTTATGTGCAGGCATGAGAAGTAAAAGTCGTGGGGACACAAGACTTTGCTCCTCATTTTGAGTATACGCACTCAAAGTAGTAGTGAAAGTATCACTTTGATTTTTTTAAAATTGGACTTCACTTCCATAAAGAACAGATCTTTGCAATGCTTGCTAAGGTTCTGCAGCCTAAGCAGAGGGAATTGATTGTATTTTAAACCTTCCTGTAAAGACAATTGCTAAGCAAAGAAGATACTGTTGTAAAGTACAGAACATAATATGCTGCCTCTCTGCTATGCAGCAGGAGAACAATTTCATTATGTATCATTAAAGCTGGCTGGAAATTTTCAGCTGGCTTGGAGTCTGCCTTCAGCGACTGCCTTTTCAGCTGAAATTGGAACACCACCAAATTCAAACAAATATTGAAATTCTACATGAAATGGAAGGCTTCTCTGTATAGCTCCAGGTGTCACAAGTCATATCCCCATATATCACATACTGCAGTTTTTCAGCAAAAACAACAGAGGCCTCTGAGGGAGCAATCAGAGGCAGATTGGTCATCTTCTCGACCACATTAGTTGGGCTTTCCCCCACCCCTTTTTTAGTTCATACTGCTGAAGAAGAAAATTTCAGGTGTTCTGTTGCTGATTTTATTATTCTTCATTAAAGTAGTGAAGGCACAAGATGTGTATATGCCTTCCCTCTCCTTAGGTCTCTTTTTTCTCTTTTCTCTTTCTTTCTTTCTCCTTTTCTCTCTTTCTTTCTTTCTTTCTAGGGGAGGAGCTCCTGCAAAGTATTTATTCCTGTGATTTGTTTCTGTGGTGCCAGAAGATCTGTATTTGTCTGTTCATGTAGCCTTGCTTTTAAGGGGCAGCTTTCTGCTTCGCTCAGGTAGTGGGATATGGATCCTTGGTCAAATAAATTTCCTTTCAGCAGTTATCCTGGGCTGCGCTTGCCGCCGGTTCCCCCACTGCTCTGCGGAAGCATCAGGCTGGCACCAGCGGGGTGGTCGTCCGTCCGCCGGCGGGGATTGCCGCTGCGGCCTGCGAGACGGGCGGGCGGCGACGGGGACCGCGCGCGCTCGCCGGCTGCTTCACACAAGACGCAGTCGCGACGAAGCTCAAGCCTCGGGGCAGATTACAGAGGAGAGTGACTGAATGGGGCCAGGGCTCTCCCCAGGGCTGCCAGGCCGCAGCGCCGAGGCGAGGAGGACAGCAGAGGGGTGGTGCCAGGTCCCGCGCAGCTCCCCTGTCGCCGACCTGGCGCTCGTCCGCCCCTCGTCTAACTCAGTTCCCCGACGAGCCTCAAGCTGTTTTCCTGTGCCACAGCTCTGCTTAGCAATGAAACGTCTCGAGCAGCAAGCTTCTGAGCACAGAGGAAGAAAGCTGTCAAATTAAGATGTCATATGATTAGTTTGCGCTAAATTGTGTCTCTAGCTCTATATCTATCCATCAAGAGACCTTTGACTTCACAAAACAGGTAGTCATGGACTCTTTTTACTCCTTCCTATCGCTCGTGCCAGGCTGGAGCCTCGCTGTGGGAAGTAGCACTGTAGTTAATAACAAATACAGCTGAATAAAGTATGCCCGTCTCCAATCTGAACTGAATGTGCCCAGCTCCAATACTGGATTTACCCACTTTTTGCTGCCTAAAAACACCATGCAGATAGCTGAATCTATTTTATATTTATCCCTATACCAACCAATATATGTTATTCCTGGCTGACCAATGCACAAACCAGAAACACGGTTTAGAAAACCTGGTATCTAGAAACCAGAATCACTTGCCCTTCTTTCCCCTAGTTTGTATGCTTTGTTTCAGGTAGTAACACCTGCTGGTCTCCATCTCAATGATGACTATTGAGAAATGTATTTTCTGAGCAAATCAAAGGATTTTCTCTTGGAAATGTCTGTGGGTGAGTGTGTATGGAGGAGAATAATTTCTAGTGAAGGGCAGATTTTACCGTGAAGACACAAAATTCAGTGTGCTGAGGGGGAGTGGTGAGCTCTCCCATAAATCCCGGCACCACCACAGGAAGAGAAATCCACTGAAGAGTCTCTTAGCTCCAGCCACTGGTGCAGCCAATGGGAAAAATGTAGTACGGATGGAAAAAATGTAGTACGCAATATACTCCTTGGAATTATTTTTTTCCAGGGGAATCTTCATAGGGATGGAAAAGGACATGTGTACATCACCCCAGTATTTTGTCTGCTCTCCCTAGGCTCCTGCTACATAGTCATCAGATAGAGGAAGTCTGTTTCCATGGGGTCTGAGAAGAGGAATGGCATTGCATGAGCAGTCAAAAACCTCTTCCACAGTCAAACAGAGCAGCCACTACGGGAAGGTCTTTGATCAGGTCTCGAGAAGGGAAAACTCTGTCATAATTTCTAAAGTGTGTCATGGCTTGCCACAGTGAAAGAAAAATAATCAAGCTGAAAACTAAGGAAAAAAAAACACATAGAAGAAATACACCTTTAGGGGATTAAATATATAAAATGTCTGAGCATAGATTCCCTCAGTGAGTAAACTGGAAATGCTATTATTCGTAAGTATGCACTCTTAAATCAAATAGTGCCTGAACCATATCTAGAACTTTTGTCCCAAAAATGAACTGCCGCCCCTGTCCCCAGCTCTTGCAGAATTAGCAACATCTTTGTACTTAGAATTCAAGGGGAACATTTTACTTTAAAAATAAAAAATGATAGAAGGAGAGAAGAGTAGGAGAGAATGATCATCAATCTTTTTTCTTAAAAAAAACCCTTCTTTTTCTTCACTGATACTATAAAAATTTACCACCATGAAAAAGGCTCTCCAGGGCACTGAAATCTAGAGTCCTCATGTGCCCTTCTGAAGACCTATGGCTTGTCAGTGGGCTAACAGTGTTTTTTCAATGCCTCTGTACAGCCTCCAGCCCTGCCTGAAGCCACGGCAGACAATTCCTTTGACATTATCGCTTGCCAGCTTCCCTTGCTCAGTCTGTATTTTAAATGAAGCTCCCAGTTCTGATATATTCCATTACAAATAATAGCAGATATGGGAGGCTGCTGCTTGATGCTCACTTAGCCAACTAATGACCTGCAGAATGGATGTATATAGATAAAAATTGGTTGCACAGGAAAGACCTCTTTTATCTTTCTTATGAAATTTTATTTAGGAAACTCACAACATCTAGGATCTCTTTTCCCATCAGAGAAGAAAAGCCTGATCAGGATACCCCACTCCAAACCAGGGTAATATTTGTCTTTAAAAAGACCATTGTGATTTTGTGCTATGCACTGCTACGTTTCAGGCAAGTTTTCCTATCCCACTGGAAATGTCCATGAACCTAGTAGTATCCTCATTACATACTCTTCTGCCACACAAGGAAAGATTCCCATTTCCAGGGTAGCTTTCCATGTTTCAGAATAGGAACGGTGATCTTTCTTAGGGAGACTCCCTCTGCTTCCCTGTCTGGCGATAGCACTTCTGCTTCCCAGAGAAGCCACCAAATAAGGAGGTTCTCCATGACATGGGGCTGCTGGAAGAACATCACAGTATCAGGGAGTACTGACTTTGAAGATTTTGCAGTACCAGTTGAGCTTGATGAGTTTGCATAAGCTGTTTGACTGCTAGTCTCCCAGTTAAGTCCAAAGGATCATGGTCAAAGCTTTGTTGTGCTAAAGATTTATTCTTTATTTTCCCACAAAACAAAAGGAGGTGCACACACAGATAGTCCTCTCCATTCATGGAGATAAAGGCCATTGCACTATAGCCACCTACCTTTGGCTTTGCTTGCTGTGTCTTAACCAGTGTACTAGTTGCTAACATATCAACATGAGCTATTTTGTTTTCAGTGGTGCTTCACAGACTTCTAAAGAGGTAACAGGTCTTGGACTCGATCCAAATCTTTTGAAGACCATGAGATGACCTGGATAGATTTTCTATCAGGCCTCACATTACAATGTTTCTCTTACAGAGCAGCCCCATATAGCTATCACTGTTGTCAAGAGTAAGCTTGAAACAGGTCATTAATGCAGAGACTGATAGAAAAGAATTGCTTTCAAAACTGATGGCTGAGATGGTTATGGCAAGTCACAGCAAGATCAAGGAGCAAAGTTCTCAGTAAGAATCTTTTTACTGGAAATAGAAAAGAGCCAGAGGGAGGAAAAAACTACCTGTTAATATTTACTGTTTATCTCTAGACACTGTTCATCTTGTGACAGAAAAGTGTAGCACATATTTGAAGGAAAGTATAAAGATTTCATGCTAAACAGTAGAAGGCATGGAGATATATATCAGCTACTTCCTGTTCCTCAATGCTACTTACTAAGATGTATGACTATTATGAAGTAATCCTGATAACCTGGGTTTGTAGGGTAAGTTAACATTCAATATGCAGAAATATTTATATGCTGTAAGGAACTGTAAATGTTTGAGGAAAAATAAAAAATTTGAGTCATTTCCTCCAGAGTAATCTTTGAAGATATAATTCTTTGCTGTGTGCAAACTTCTTACTGCAGGAGATAGATCCTTAAACCTGTTTTTTTCCCTGATATAGGTGAATGACAGATTTCATTGTTGGCTTGAGCTAGTCCTTTAAGCAAGTGACCTGAAGTGCTGCTGGTTTGCAGTATGTGACATTTGCTCAGGAGGAAAATGATACGATTCAAATTTTCCTATTTTGGATGAAGATATTGCTTATATAATAATATTCCTGCAATCTGGAAGATGCACAAAGGCTTAGTTGAGAATAGTAGTAATATCAAGTAAATTCAGATTAGATATGCTTATTGTAGATCAAAGACACAGCTTAATAGTGCCATGCTCTTATGGCTAGGAAAACAGAGGATTCCAATTCAAAGAACTGTTTCAAAGAAGATTTTTTCTTTCCAATACTCTGAATTTCAGTTACTTCACTAGCCAGAATCCTTGATTTCCAAAGTTAAATCTGAAAGCAAAAATTTGAACTTGAGAAAAATTGAACTCCAAGGCCTCTTCTGTCAGCTGTCTACAATTCTCATATGCAAAGAATAAATAATATTTGAAAAATGTCTGAACTAGTACACAGAGTCAAGACAAATTAATCAGTTTATTACTCATTCCTGAAAAGAGGCTTGCCATCAAACACTTGATTTTGTTTCAGAACTTATTACTTACTAGGCATTCAAAATGTAAATACTGTTCCTTATCTGTTTATAAAAGAATTTCAAAAATTGGCGATAAGACATTAGAACAGCAAAAGTGTTGCTAGAGTGAAGCAGAACTCAGTAAAGCGGGATATGAAGTGCAAGCAGCTCAAGGGTTATCTCCAGATGATGAAGTTTGCTGCATATTGATCTATTACATGGAAATACTGCATTAAAAATAAATTATTTTTCCTTTTCTAAGTAAATCTAGTATGTGGTGATTGTACTGTAACAACAACACAAAATTTCCCATCAGAAAAGGAGGGACTTCAACAACAATAATGACTAAAGCCATGAGCTTTCTCAGAAAAAAAAAAAATATGTTTCATTTCCAATTTTATCTTGTAGTAACTCTGTTTAGTTGCTGCTCAAATGTTGAGGTATACATACTACCTTCAAATCACTCAGGATGGTTTTCAGCATTAGCATTGATTTTACATATTTCAGACTAATAATTATATATTGAAAATTGTAGTTAAAATATGCTGAAGAATTGCTACAGTTCTTACAAACAATAACGCACAGTAGAGATACATTACAGAAATTTCACAGCTGTTAATGCCGACTAAATTTTTTGAAGAAATACATTCGATCGAAAACATGTCTTTGCTAACTCTGAAGCCAGAGAGTTTCCAGTCAAAACAGCGCTAAGAGAAAGCAAAAAGAAAAAGACTGGGAGAGCCCATCCAGCATTTTCTGTTCCTGTACGTGGATACCACAGGTTTAAGTCCTTTGCCTGCATAATCCCTAATGACGTGGTGGGAATACTTGCAGTGAAACAAAACCACAATAGGTAACGACATCCCCTGGTTTGAAATGTTTCGTTTGAACCATTTAGGTTTGAAAAACTTTCCGCATGATCTAGATTAGACCAAGATTTAATTTTTTTTGCATCTAATCTTTTATCAAATGCCAGAAGAATCCTGCATGCATTCCTGCTGGCCTGGCCTTGACAACATAAAGTTGTCTATGAACCCCAGACTTGTATTTTGGGCAGTTCTGCTCAAGTACCTACAAGAGCACTCTAAATTAGGAAGAAATTAATTCTCCCTCACACAGCTCTATGCCAAATATTGGCCAATATGCCAAATATGCCAAATATACGCATGTATTGAACTGAGGAACCCTTAAACTAGACATTTCAACTCACTTCTACTTTTCTGAAAACATTTTAGAATGCTCTTTTCACTCCAACACAGAACAAGAACCCAAATCTGAAATATTAGATGTTGCTGCCCAGTGTTATTCAATTATTCAACCTGGATGTCACAGCTTATTGGCAGCATTTGAGGAACCACAGATGATCAGTGCTGTTGGTTTCTTACACATTTAATTCAATTACCCAAACTGCTGGTGCTGGAAATCTTTAATTTATTAGAGAAATTAATTTATTAATATAAATTAATGGGGAAATCACACACAGAGAATTGTCCTATAGGCCGGACCTGGCCCAAAGAATGGCATTTGGACTACTGCTACTGACAAACACTTCTTAAGAAGACACAGTCTCCTCCTGGCTTCCTCATGGGCATCGTGAGGGGTGGCGCTGCTCATCCATCCAGGAAGTATATGCAGAAGCAGTTATTTGTAAAATCTACATCTACTTTTAAAGACTACTCATAAGTCATCCACCTGTGCCTCTGCTTAAGGACCACCAAGGTCCATAAGTCTAGAAAGGCCACCAGAGTTTTCTGAAAAGTATCATCTGCTTATTTATGGATAGATTCTCCTTTTTTTTCAAGTTGCTGAGCATTTATACAAATATTCATGCTGATTTTACAGAAACTTGCTGGATTCTGAACTTCTCAGTCCAATTTCATGTTTGACAAGAGAGCCCTTGAAGACCAAAGGGCTCCTACCACAATAAATACAGTGAAGATGTTTTCCCTTCTTTCTAATAAAGCTCCAACACAAACTCCAGCACACAGAAAGTCTGACTAGTTTTTGCTGCTGTGAAAGGAAGTCAAGTGCTCCTGACTTTGAGGAGTTCTCTACTTACTGAATGAGTTTGATTTGTTCGGGACAGATTGGGAGCAGATGGTATGTCTAGTTGTGATGAGACTATGTTGTGTCTGCTGAGAGTGTTGTCCTGTTTTGTTCACAGTATTATGATATTGTTTACTTTTTAGTAGTTCTCCTGAGACTAAAGTTAAGAGGGCTGCACCCTGACAACTCCTGCAAAGCCAACAGGAGTTGCTAGAGGCTTAGCATCTCTTAAGATTTGGCCCTGCCAGTGATCACCCCTTTGAAGCCAGCGTTTTCCCTGCTTTGGGGCTAATGTAGCATTCTTCCTTAACCATGAATAAACACTAAGAGAAACATCATCATCAGTCCTCTCTCTCTCCCTCTACCCACATCCCTTTCTAGCCTACACAAGCAAGTACAAGGTCGTCGGCAAGATGCTTTGCTTCTGTGGATGATGTCCTCTTACTGTTTCCCAGACATTAGTGGTTCCTTTTCAAGTTTATTGCTTCTGTTTTGTTTTCCAAGGTCTACTTTTTAAATAGATGTGTGTGTTTTATACTTTTATTCTATTCTTAGGCTGAGGAATGTAGTGAATAGGAAATTAATTTCACTCTGACACTCCTTCAGTTCCTTCAGAGCCCCCAAGCATACACAAAGTGCTTACTTTCTGCTCACCGCTTGCTTCACATTTTACCCTGCTGTTTGCATTACTTACGCTGAAATATTTTAATATAAATAAGCTGTGAGATGTTATAACTTTCTCTAGTACAGCTCAGAGCTTAACTCTCACATGCATCTGCTGATTCCTCTTGTTCTGACAGGATGCAAGCTGTAATCTTGCAACCAAATGCAAGGTATTGGGCTTGCTTTACAAAAAACAAAGATAATGTGTCTTGTTCTTAATGAGATCACAATCAAGGTCTGAAATTCCCCCGTCTCAGCAGCTCCGTGGGCTCACAGTCCTGGAGGTGATTACATTTTCTCCTGAATTTTTTTTAGCACTGTTTACCGCAGACCTTGACAGGTTTAGCTTTGAAATGAAGCATGTTTACTGCTCTAAAATTATGCTCTTTGGGGTAGATTTTCTGCCTGCTCTGCATAAAGTTCACTACACTTAAAAGGCATCTATTAGCTCCTGCTACAGAAAAGTATCTGTAACTGTATCAAGCAAGCCTATCCTTTTAAAGGTTTAAAGTTTAGTGCAGGACTAAACAATATGTTGGAATAGGCATGAGATGAATAGATTTCAATTCTATATGATCTGTTTCAGTAGAGGCTTGTCTCTGTGTGCCCTAGGCATCAAATTATGTAATAAAAGTTAACCAGCTAAAGGTCCTGATAACTGCTTACACATTAGCATTGCACAAGTAGTGGAAATGGTACAAAAATAATTTTTTTTAAAAAAAGCTCTTATACTGTAAAAGGTATGCCATCACTGTAAAACTGTTTAAAGGAGGTCATATGTAGCCAAGCCTGACTTCTGGAATACATACATCTACATACTGACTTCAAGGATAGGTCTGGCTGCATAACAGCCTAAGTCACCCATAAACTAAATGTAAAGAATAAAACAGATTTTCTCCAGCTCAAGTTAAAACTTGTTTTATAGTATAGAATTTTTGAATTAATCAAATATCATTATAGCATCCTTGCTACTGATCTAAATGTAATCTCTTGACCTAAGTTTTGAATACAGAAAAATTTCAGGAAAATCTTCATTGATCTTATCGGAAACCGGATGGCTCTTCTGTGAGCAGCAACATTTCGTGCCACAGTAAACAAAGTATGATCACAGCTGAAGACAACCTAAAGTGCATCCAATTGTGAAAAAGTGATTATATCTCCAGTGTTCTAAAGAGATCTCTGCAGTGTGTATTTTGGGCAGGCATGGCTGCTAGCAGGCAGTCCAATGCTCATCTAAAACTGAAATGACATGGCTGGCTTATGCTGAGCATTTCTGTTTGGATTTGGGCTATGGCTAACCATCAATAGCTGATGTTTGGTCAGTTCTGAGCACGCGCAGCACAAGTCCATCCATTCCCTCTTTCAGATACCACAGTGAAAGGAAACACAAAACCAAGATAAAGCCTCATACCAGTAGATGTTCATTCATCGTAAGAATTTCTCTCAGCAGCTTTCCTTGTCTCATCATTAGTTGTCTTCATACATACACTTCTATATCTTAGTGGGGCAGAAATGATAATTTCAATGTCATCTATTTAGACATAATGAAAATGGATACTTAGAAAAAGAAGCAACTAATCAATGCAGTATTGAGAACACCATTGATGCTCTCTAGTAATAATGATGATGGAAGCAATGTGATGAAACTTGGGCTGACTTCGGTCTTGCTAAATCACAGTGTGATTTCTTGCTCTTTTGGCTGTAAGTTAATTGAATCTGATCAACATGGAAGTTTGTTACAGCTTGTCTCCACAGAATTATAGTTAATCTTGTTGTTTTCCTAATTAAAACCCTGATTAATGTTAAATTCCCCCAACTTACTCAGACAAATGTTGTCACTGCCAGCACTTCCTAACATCAAAACAAATTAGTTTTCAACTTTTTCTAATTTCAGTTTTCAAAATGACATCATATAAAAACAATAGCTAATCACTCTGAAAATATTTTTCAGGTTTTTTAAAGTGAATACTTTAATTACTTGCCTAAGAAGATATTTTATCCCTTGTGTACTCCTATTTATTATCTGATACCATACCTTTCCCCACAGGAAATGCAGTACATTATACTGTTTAATTTTAATAGGCTTTGTATGACTTTCTAATGTATTCCCTTGAGAAAAGATTTTATCTCTGGTATGACTTAAAACTTATATTTGTCCCTTAAAAAAAACCTCAGCTAATTTGATAGCTTAAATCATATCAAAACCTGTTGGCTATTGTAGTTACTGTAACTGTTCAAATAAGGAATATGTACATCAGATGAAACAAAACATAAAGGAAAATGAATTTTGGTTTAGAACACATTCAACATGACATTTATTAGTTTGGTTATACAATTTATTTTGTGAAACTGGAGAAAGAATAAAAGAATTCTTTTTCATTTTACTTAAAACATTCCATTCCATTTTCAGTCACACACTTACTTACCTTTCAGCTATTATTCACTTTACTTCCCTCCCTCCTATCAAATAAATATGCGCAAAAAATGACCAAGTATAAATTTCTAAGTGAATATGCTGTTTGTTTGCTGTTTGATTTGGAAAAACAAAAGTCAATACATATCATTCTGGAAATGCTGAAAAAAAGTACTCTAACAGGTCTCATTTTTTTTTCACTGAATAATGGCTGTCTCCCCAAAATACGAGTTTTTGCTAAATTGTCTCTTCGTCAAAATACATTCAGTCCGTTCTGTTGTAAATATAAAATACAGTAAAAGTACTTTGAAATGTAAGCTTAGTGATTTGGAGAAAATCTGAATAGAACTTTCTTTGAGGAACCAAGGAAGCCAAGGTGTTCTTTCCATTGGAGCTGATACAGAATTTATGAACGACAGAAAATATTTTTGATTTTTCTCTTCTCCAGAGTATCTTGCAACCAATACAGCTGATGCTACAGTTGTGTTATACAATTACACTTGCATATGTTTTAGCACCATCTAGCAACCCCCCACGATACTGCATGTCATCGCCTACTTTTCCCTTATACATATGCCTGTAAGCAGAAATCTACATTATTGCTTTTAATTTCCCAAAAATTTAAGATGAAATAATAGCCAAGAGTACTGTGGGAAGTCAAGACAGGATTCCTTAAGTAAGCAGTGCTTCTTGTGAGCTGCACTGCAGAGTGTCTGGCAAGCAATATTGCCAAAAACTTTTGTATATGAACCATGACTCGCCTGTTGCTGCTATGCACACACACGTGTTAGGCAGAGCACTGTTATGGTGCCATTTAAAGTCCTCTTATCTGGAAACAAGCGTAAAAGAGAGTCAGCATTAAAATTGGATAGTGTAGTGGTTATCACATCTGCTTTATATGCTGAGGGTCCTGGATTCAAGCCCCAGTGGAACCAGCACCAGGAAATGGACTAGATGATCTCCAGAGGTCCCTTCCAACCTTACTGATTCTGTGGATCACCCTTATGTGCATTACACTATGCTCATTCTTTTATCTTATGTCTTTTAGCAGAAACTAGACTTAGAAAATTGCTCTGTATAGCTTTGCATCACCTATTTTTACCTTTATTTCTTTGACGCAGGCTGTAGCCAGTGAATGGCGAGTGGGACATTTCTTTCCGGTTAGGCACATCCAGGCTTTAGAACAGACACTAACCAGCGGCTAAGAGAGCACCGTGTGAGAACTGCTGCAACAGAGGAAGTTTTTTCAGGTAGTAGCATTGATATTGTAGTAACTTTCTTTTTGACTCGTCTATAAGCAGATGGATAAGAACTGAACGCTACTGCAGTTCAAACTGTCTTTCATTACAACTGCAGGTAAAAGGAACAAAAGCAAAGATTTATTTTGCTCTTCTGATATTAGAACTGCATTTGTCCAGGAAAAGGAAAGAAACTATCCAATAATAAATCCTGGAAAACATGAGAAAGTAACTTGAAATGCTCGTATGCATAGTGGAGGCCTTTTTGCAATGCGTTCAGAGTTGAGGTTAGATCCCTGAGAAAATCAAGGCCCTTAACCTCTCAGACGAGGTTGTGTGTATACAGTGATTCACAGAGGGAGAAAATCTGCCAACCAACAAAATCAAAACTGCTCTACTGCACGCTAATGCACAGCTCAGACTTTTGTCCAGAGGCTACGACACCAAACCCTTGTACTGTTCATTGAAGAGTACTGGCTTGGACCCTTCTACTAATAGGGGTCTTCACTTGGTTATGAGGAATTTCTGAACAAAAAAATAAAAAGACAACTTGACCAAAAATACACTTTTTACTAGAAACAGGACAGTTTTTATTAAATGGTCATAAAAAATTTGTTTTTAGATTGCAAGTGGAATTTCTTGGTAACATTGTAGCAAAAAAGGTCTAGAAGAGAGCTTTATATAGCCAGGTCCCCCAAGGCAAGAGCCACTGTGTCTAAATCATCCCTGAGAACTGATAGTCCAAATTACACTAGACAGCCTCCAACCTTCTCCACTGCTTTGCTATCTATCTCTGTTGGAATTATCTTTTCTTTATTTCTCACCCAAACTTTGGGGCTTTTGCAACTTTGGCCCATTATTTCTCGTCCTATCCACCCTAGACATGGAGAAGTTCTCCCTGAGGTTACCTTTTACCTAAGCAAAGATATTACTATGTCTCCTCTTCAGTCTTCTCCTCTTTAGGCTAAAAGCCCCATTTCCTTCAATCCTTTTTTCGCAGATTATATGTTTCTAGACCTCTGACACTGCTGACGTGTTTGTGTTACCTGAGGCTTAGGGCACTCGCATGGTTAGCATAAGCCCTTCCTTTGGCAAATTCAGATACAATGAAAAAACCCCAAATAATAGCACTGGAAGAAACAGCGTTGCAAAGCAGTTCTTCTGACCTGAGCTTTATACATACTCTCATTAGTGGATAACTTTGAAATTACACAGTGATGTTGGCCTAGTTTAAGTTGAGCATAGTTGCTTTCAAATCTGTTAACAGTTTTATTTTACATCACTCTATGATCTGACAGGAAGCCATGAAATATGCATAATATTTTGATGTTTGTAACTTTTCTCCTCTTTAGCAATGCTTGCAGGCTACCAAGAAAATTGTCAGTCTGAATTTGTTTAAAAAACAAATTTAATTCACTTTGGGTTTTTAATGCATCCTGTTTGTAAATGAAGCCTTTTCTCCTGAGAAGGCCTACGTCCTCCATACCATGTTAAATAATTAACAGCACTTGCCACATCAACAATTATTAGGAGACATCTCCTGGAGATGGCCTCTTGCTCTCAACAAACATGTTGTCTAATTTTGACAAATGTCATTGGTCTCAGAAGTGTGCTTATTCCTGGTAGCAAATTTAACGATCTGCAGAGCATGTCCCCTTCTAATACTTAGTAGTTACAGCAAGTACCTCCTACAATGTGCAATTACAGCATAGTCTGTAAAATAATTAGCCACAGGGAAAGAATGTCAGTTAGGAACAAGGGTTCCTAAGATCGCAGTCATTTCAGCAATAATTGTTGAGCAAACCAGGGGTCTATTCAGAAAGTGCTGCTCGAAGATGTAATTTCAATGTTTAAGTTATTAAATAAAGGGAGATTAAATTTAAAAGCAAATTAAAGAAACACTCCGAGTGGGTGAATTTCACCAAAAAAAAAGTATTCTGTTTGGATATTTATAAAATAACATTGCTAAATTAGAGTCCTATTACTTTTCCAAATATGTTGGCTCAGCAACAACATTCCTATCTCTTTTCTAGGAGAAAATAGAGAGGAGATATTCAGGAGCAAATAACTGCAATAGAACAATAATGTATTTAATTAGTGTATTCAGAGCAGAATTGATACTTCCTCAGGTGAACCATCCCATTAAAATGAGCAAGCTTTTTATTTAAGTATGTAAGGTGTTGTATGTAAATGGCTGGTAATGCTCAAGTTTTGTAATTTTGCCTGAGTATTCTTTAACCTATACAATCAATCATGTGTCACTGGAAGGTCACCAAAAATTACTTAAAGGGGGGCATAGGCCAATATGGTTACCAGGTCCTGTTACAGCTCCAGGACATTACTCAAGCCTTGGGCCAAGCTCGTGCCACGGGTATCCCCCGCCCAGCCCCCTCCAGGGAAGGCTGCGTGCTCATCGAGCCGTGCTGAACGCTGCCTGCGTCCACTCTTCACACACCGCTGGCCACGGGCACCGCTCGACCTTGGCAGCCCCACGGGTCAGGTGGACATGGGTAGGTATTTGACCTTGCAACCATTCAGCAGTCATGGTTTCTCCTTGCTGAGTCTTCAGTGGACGCTGGATATCATTACGGTCTAACCATCAGTTTCAGTGAGCCTTTGGGACAGCCTGTGTAAGGCTTAGCAAAGTTGTCTCCAATAAGAAAAAGGGTATCTTTCCGTAACATACCCTTTTCTATTTCTATTTGACAATAGAAATCAACCTTATATCATGTCCATCTTTCATTACAGACAGGTGTCTTTGGCCTTGAGATCTTTGCTTGATGTTAAAGACTGCTTTTTCCAGCAGTTAATAATTAAAGTGACACTGGACTATTCTATCCCACTAGCTTTTGGCATCTAGTTCACAGATGAGCATTGTCATTATAATTCTATTTTACTTTTACTAAAAGGGATTTCCCCATTTTCAGAGGTGTTTCATCTAATGGAAGGCAAACAGCAGATGGTTCGTATAAAATCTCATTAGCCTCTCTGAAAGTATGTTTCATTACTGTGTGGGAGGAAACATCCTCTGTTTTCAAAGTAATTGTAATATAGTGATTGTAATGTGCAGAACACAGTATTTCAGGTTTTAAATAGTACCTACCATTCTTATAACTCAGTAAGAGAGACAGTGAGGTCTAGAGAACCACTTCTGACCTTGGGCATGTCACTGCTCTTCTATTTCCTTTTTAATTGCTGTTTCTGTCTTCTCTTATAGTACAAGTTCACTGACACAGAGATTGCCTTTTACATATTGCCTTATAACAGCATACAGATGCCCTTGTACAGCTGGGGCTTCTGTGCTTAGTGTAATAAAAATAAACAACAATAACACAAAATGAAATATTGTAGGCCTCTACCCTGCTGTAGTATTAACTGGCTGAAAAAGGAGTGCGAGGGTATCACCTGTGAGAAGCTCTAGGGTCTGAGCATCAAGCTGCAGATCCATGAATGGAAAGATGAAATTCAAGGCATAAAGTCAAAGCAATTCACACTATAGTCACTGCACACAAATAAATGGGCTTTGTGCATAACTTCAATTCATAGAAAACTTTGAGACAAAAGAGGAATGGAAAAATATTATCTGGTAGCAGTAGTAAAGCAGAACAAATCAAGGATCCACAATTAGGAACTTACCTGAAACTTGACCTGCCTGAGCAGATGACGCCATTCTTACTTTAAAGCAGTTATGAATACACCTTTGAAAACCACAGAAACCATGGAAAAGGCAAAGTGTGAGGATTTGCAGTGCAGAGTGTGTTGTTACAACACACCACTTACTGTAAGCACAACTTTAATTTTTTGCTTCCTTAGTGGGTATCTTAAACTACAAACTGTTCTCTCAAATGAACTATTGCGTACGTGCTATAAATATCTGTCTGTATCTGTATCTATCTGCCTGTTCTGATTACTTATACTAGCTCAAATGCTTCAATATTCATGGAAAGAGGATTTGGTAAGATCACAGAAAATCAAACCAAATACATGGAATTTTTCCCCACTATTTCTTCAGTTCTAATTACGACCCCGCATGTATAATCACAGTAATACTGAGACAGCAGCTGTAACTACTGGCACTTTGCAACCACACATGCACAGTCAAAGTGCTTGTGTTACGGTTGCACTTAGCGCAGCAATACTCTGCACTGGCCACGTTCATGCACGGCTTTGGCTGCAACCTTTACTGCCAGTACAAACGCTGCCCACTTCTCTGTGTCAAAAACCTTCCCCCTCCAGCAGAACTGACGATTTTCCGTGACTCCTGAGGTTGAGTAGCCCAAGTAAAGATTAATTTGATTCTGAGTTGTAACACATTTATAAGGTGGTCTTTCAATAACATTTTCAGTATGTCAAGAAATCAGCATGTTCTTTCTCATTTTTTTTTTTAATTTGCTTTCTTCTAGAAAGAAAAATGAATACATTTGGGCTGCAGTGTCAAAACCACACAAAATCTAATCATTTGCAGAAGTGATTTCTGCAAAGCCTATGTGTAAACAAGAACTGAACACCCTTATCTGTGCTAATTCCAGAGTGGTAAATAGTAACATGAGACTGGTGCGGGGCTTGTCAGAACGGACAGACGGACTCACAGGAGGGACTGGGCTGGCAGACAGCTGCGGTACCGGCAGTAGGCACTGTTATTACCTCCATATCTAGCATTTGTTGAACAAACTCGTTTAGGAAGACACAAAGAAGGAAAGATATTAAGATGACCATTTTAAAATTGCATATTATTTCTAACCAGTGCTAACTGCTTTATGAACTGTCATGGCTACTTTTCAAATAACTATTTACAGCTTTCCATCTGAGTACGATGGTAGTCATTAGGAGTCTGCACGATTTTTTTAACAACATGTCTAAATGGCCAGTAAAATATACTTTTTGGTGAGTTAAAATCTGGGTGAGAGTGAACTATTTATATTGCAGTAGTCCAACATTTTAGAATGAAAAGATCTCCAGATTTTCCACGATATTTTAATATGGTCAAATAGAAACTTTTCACAGGGAAAATGTTGATTCGGGCGTAAAATCTTCCAGCTAGCTGACTGCCAGGGTCTTAGACTCAGGATTTCTCTGCTGCCTCCTACATCTTCGGGAACAGCGGATCGGTGAAGTCGCACTCCCTGAGCAGGAATTTCACAGCCGGTGCCTGCGCGCCACCCCCAAGGAGTCTCAGCACTACGTCTCTCATCCCGCGCCAGGCACAGTCGGCTGGCGAGACCTTGGCGGCAAACATTTCTCCCCAGCAGCGGACCTTTGGGGAGGCTTTCACGCATCGGAAGGGACCCGATCAATAATATGCCAGACTTTTTACCGTGGAACTGGGAAACTGAGAGCAGTAAGAAGCGCAGAGCAAGACGTGACTTGAGCTCAGCAGCCGAGGGGCTAGGGCGTCGCGAGGCTCCCAGAAATTAAATTTTTGCTCAAAAAGTCTAAAGAAAATACTGTTTCCAGGCTGACTTTCTTGTTCTTTTCACACTCTGATACTTTAGCAAGGATATCTGCCATGTGTTATTTTTTCATGCCTGTGTTTTTGGGGGGGCTCTTTGCATTTTGACAGCTGTAGTTTACTAGTTTGCTTTGACTTGCAGAGTAAAGAGCATAATATTATGACTGCATACTAGAAAGTTAGCTTTGATGCTATCCAATACATTGGAACAGCCTGTTATTCCTTCCTCAGCCAAGCAAAATCTACTCACTTGCGCATTTTTGGCAGTGATATGTGCTTTGAGGAAAAGCTGCTATTGTTTCAGTGCCTTTTATCACAACAGACCTTAACTCTTTTGTATACAACCCACACTGGAGAGTAACTGTTACCAGAATTAGTTTCAGTGAAGTTTTACCAAATCCTTTGCAACAACATCTAAAAATCATATTCAGGCAAAACTCATATAAAAATAAAGCCCATTCAAAACAATCAAGGCCTGTGAAAAACCTTTCTTTGAGAACTACACTACCACAAAACATAAACAAGCACTCTGCACCAAAACAAAACAAACTAAGGCCCCTACTAGTCATTCATCTGATATGAATGTTCACCGTAAGTAAGAAATAAATGCGAGAATAAGAATATTCCCAGAATTAACATGCATATAAGAATATTGAGCTTTCTGCATTGCCCGAGCAATTCATTAGAATCAGAAGTAATCTGCTAAATTAAAATAGTCTAGGCCAGGTGTGCAGACAAACATCCTCATATTTGCTGTACTCAGGTAACAATTTAAAACAAATAATTAGCTTAAAGATGAATTCTGAGCATGCTAAAGCTTCCCGATGGACAGCATGGACAACCAAAAGTGTCCAACGTGAGCTGGCTTCCACGTATGCCATTGGCATTTCATAATGCAGAACGTACAGGCAACAGTCTCTCCAAGAAAACAGGGTAACATATAAAAAATAATTGTTCTTTACTCTCCTATAATACTGGCTAGAACTTTGGTCCACCAACACTTAAGAATGGTAAGAGAGCAAACCCTCCTCTTCAAAAAAACTACAGGGAATATTAAATTTCTATTTCCTAATTTTCATGATTTCCTATTTCTGAGGTAAAAAATTTTCAGCAGTAAGTAAAGTTGACCAAATTGATGTGGAATTTAAAAAGCTTGGAAAATCAATAAGTGAAAACCATCAAAATGAGCCAGTTGGTGTCCTCCACTGTTGGGTCTCAAAGCAGCTTACTAGCTCTGAGGCACTATAACGACAGAAAAACAGAAGCTCAGTGGTTCACTCACTCCCTAAAAAAAGAAAAGGGAGCAAAAGGAAGCTTGGCTCTGAGGCCAGATGATTAGGGATTTGTGCATAGTATATGTTCTCTCTTGCTTGTTTTCTCTCCCTAGCACAATAAATATTTAATCAGCCCCTGCAAGACTGTGGATTATATTGCCCCTCAAAGTCATTTTTTTTTTTTTTTTGAAGAGGGCAGATGGCTCTGGATCACAGAACTTACAGTGAGCCTCTGTGTCCTATCACCAAGCATCCTGTCCACTCAGTCCCTTTCCTTCCTTTGGGCTGAAATTCCACATTCATTTTAGGCAACAGCAAAGCTCCCGCTGAATTCAGCAGGGCCAAGATCCTATCCTTTGTTTTAAAGTTCTGAAAAAATTCTCACCTTTTGATTCTTCTGAGGGAGAATACATCATTAATATCACGGTGGTAGAGTACGCGACAGACATATTTAGAGGTTCTCCACACATTTCAGTTGCCCAATATTTCAACTCCTTTGGACAAACAAACAAGGGGTGAAATAGAATGCTGATATAATGAAATGCCATTCATCATTCAATGTATATAATACTTTCTATGATGTTACAGAAAGTGCCAAGTATAGAAATCTGTGTACTGAAACCAACATTCATCTTCAAAAATCAATGTGCTAAGTAATAATAACTAACCTGAAAGAAAATATATTTTCAGAGGCCCAGCTACACATGAAGAGAATGGATGCAAGTGAAGAACAAATATTCAGGAAGAAAAAAAAATACTGCAGAGTTTTTTTATGTGCTCAAGGTTCATCTATAGAAAATTTTAGCAAAACGTTTTTACTTTTTCAAATCATGTATTCTAAGTTACACTCAATTCACACAAGAGAGATCTTGCAAACAAGAAGAGCTTCATTTTGGAAGTTCAAAGGTTCACCTTTCTGTTAAAACCAGACTATAAAAAATCCAAGAAGACCTAAGCAAAGAAAATCCCCCAAATTAGCTAGCACATCCAAACTAAAGAGAATTCTCAATGCAGTCATATAACTTACAAACGTAACATAGAAAGCAGATGAGTATTCAGTATAGCATATTGCTAAGCACAGCACTCCAACAAATACCACTGGACTCGGTCATCACTCCACAAAGGAATGGTTTTCAACAGACAAAGGTAGGTTTCCCTGAACCCTTGTGAAAGCTCCCTCCCTAAAAACACTCTTGCCTCACTCCTAGGAAAAACTAAGCTTGTCTTAGCTTAGTACCACAAAACCCCTTTTATGGGAAGATTGGTTCATTTTCACAACACCTGTAACTAGCAGGTAGACTCTTTACACTGAACAGCACGTGAGGAAAAAGTTGCATCATTTCCTGCAAATGAAACAGGTCTTTCCTTGCTGTCAGGGACAGATTTAATGGAGATCGCCAAGAGGACTTCTTCTAGTCCATCTGCTGGAGTCAGCTAGATTGAAATCAGAGCTTTTCTAGCAGTATTTTATTATTCAGTGTTCAGCTTTAAACAGAAAAAAAAGAAAATGAAAAATTCTAATACCTCAAAAAACTGCAGAAAAGACTTCATTCATATTTGTTTCTAAAATGAAACATAAAGTATGATAGAATATTTTAATTAACTTGAGTTAGGTTACTTATTCCAACTAACATAGAATAATTCTATTCCTTGAGGCAAGATACGCTGAAATAAGGCCGACGTGCATAAGGAAGAATTTCTACCAGCATTCCCACAGTTCCCAAAATCAGAGCAAACAAAAACAACCCTTCTCGCATGAAAACCTCCAGAAGCAGTAACTTGTCAGACGGGGTGAGGCTAGGATGAAGGAAAGTCCCATAACTAAAATGATCACAACGCAGGACAACTGAGCCAGAGTAATTTTCCAAGGCAATTGCATGTATAATTTTGCAATATGTTTGAAATGAACTCTTACTGGAAGGACCATGGAAGACTGCCCTGATAGTAGAAGGAGACTGCACTGCACGTCAGAAATGTCATACACCCAGAGAGCTCAGCCCACCTGCAGCAGAATTTCTTTGAAGCACTTGGTTCATGCAGATCCACAGCCACCAGACCCATAACAGCATGTTGCAGTTGGTTATACCACTGGGGGAACAAAAAAGCTACAGAAAGCCAGGCAGAAGGCTTGTCTTGCATGATCCTTGTGTTAAGAAAGCACAGATTGACTGTTTCAGTTTACTATGCTGGGGAAACACGATCATTACTTAAATGTGGATCCATTACTTAAATGGATCTCTTGCACCACAGTCCAGAATTACCAGGGTAAACTCCTGGACATAGCAGACAAACATTATCCTGTCATTATCTCAGAAATTCGTGCCTATGAAGATAGTACCAAAAAGCTAAACTGTGTCTGAGCCAAAGTAAATTTGATGAATTATATTTTAGTGAGATTTTACAGAATCTTGCATCCATTTAGTGCTCAGTGCAGCAGGTAAAAGTTCCTAGTAGGCTATAGAGTCTGTTTGTTTTGAAAAGTCTTATTTAAAAGAGAATGTAACAACCTCATTACAGAGAATCTTTGAGATAAATTATACCTTAATCTACTAAGAGATATAGACTGTTATTATAATGTCTTTCAAATAATGTCTTTCAAATGTGTTTAATGAATAATTGAACACCTTTAGTTCTGGATTAGGGACCAGGAACTATTGATAGGAAGGGCTGTCACAGTTACTTATACGGTCTTTTAAAGGAGATACTTTTTTTTTTTTTTTTTTTTTTTTTGCCATCGTAAATTATTTACACCTAGTAAGCTGGAGAAAAAAGACCTTTTTCATTTAGCACATATCTTTGAATTCACTGCAACACATAGACAGTGCTTTCCCAATAAAAACTTTGCATCCCAGAGTTTAATGAATAGGAAGTCTGCTACTTAATTATATTTTAATTACAAATTCAGTCAAGAATGCCTCTCATTCTCTTCTAATGTAGCTCATATTATAGAAAGTTAGAACATAAAAAAGTGAAGTTTCCTTTAGCTCCCCAAGACTTTTTTAAAAGTGAGATGTTCCATTTTCTTTCACTCAAATCATTCTGTTGTTCCTGCCTGAGAACAATGCCTAACTCACTTAAAGAAATCTTTTTTTTTTTTTTTTTTTTTTTTTTTTTTTTTTTTCTGTTGCTATGCAAGAGCTACAAGCTGTTTTCTTGTTTTATTTTATGACGGACAAATTATCTTTTCAGCACCACTGGTGGGTTTCAGAGTCTGTCCAGTGGATGTGAATATAGCAGTAACTTCTCCATGCAAACCCAGAAACAAATTTGGACACACAGTTAGCACTACTGTCTAAATGAGGTCCCCTGAGAATTACCAGATCTTAAGAGAGAGATCAACAATCAGCTCCAAAAATGCAGCCTAAGCACCATATCGGTGATGATTCTCTCAACAACAATATTTGTACCATTTGCAGTAAGCAAGCATGAAATTGGAGGCAGTTTCAAAAGAAAAAATTTGTGGTGCTGTATATAGAAGTACTTCATGCTAGGAAATGGACTTTTATTAGAACATCACTGGTGTCAAATTTCTAATAAAATGTTTAAAGACGAATGGAGATAACAGAACCTTGGAAGCTCTGCTAATGTAAAAACTGCTGTTAATTGCTAGGGATTTACATTTTCCCATTAGCACAAAGTCAGAGGCACGAAAGTGATAAAGGGATGCAAAGACTTTGTATGTGCCTAAGCTCTTTTCAGGCTGCCACAGAAGTGGCGTGCTCAGTCGGTGTGGAGCATCTGCAAGCTCACCTTACCAGCACCGCTTCTGCTGCTGCCGCCCCCGAGCATTAACCCCCACCTCCGCGCTGCGTCGGGCTTTCCTAGTGTAGGTATGCACAGATTACCGCAGACTAAGGATTTAACTGCTCTGCCTGCTCCTGCAGCTAGAGAATATCCAGCTTTAATAAATCTTTCCTGAAATTACTGGAAGACAGAGAAGGATTGCCATTTTGTCAGCCTCATTGCCTACTTCCTCAGATCTCTCCCACTGCTCTGGAGCATGACATAACTATCCTCTGAAGCATAATATCCTGCTGAGCCCCATATGGATTTTCAATAAGCAATCTGATAACAAATTATTGCTTGTCTTCAGTGAAAGGCCTGTGCTTCTCACTGGGATCTCCGAGGACCAGCCCGTCCTATGATGATAATTTAAAGATGATAAATTTAAAGCTACAGATAGGAATGTATGGAGTTACTTGAGGGGAACAGATCCAAGTAACTTCTGTCCCTCCTGAAGCTGTCAGGTGTGGTCAGCCTGTGAAGATAATTTGCACATGTGGCCAATGCAGCTAAGAATCTCCAAAAAGAGTAACATAGTAATAGCAGACATATGTCTTTCTTTTCTACTCAGAATATAAAAAATAATGATCAGATTGATTTCTTTTCTCCTCACAAAGTGACTAGTTTTAAACTTGAGCATTTCAAAATGTCTTCAAGTACTTTCAAAGTTGTAAAAAAAATTCACAATCACAGAAATGGTCATTTAGGACATCTGGGGAGCCAAGGGTAAAGTGAGAGAAGCAGAGGAAAAAAAATTGTGCAACAAAAGCTGCACAGAAAGCTATCCCTTACACCTCTGTAGAAGAGGAAGACTGTGCAAAAAGACAGGGAAGTAGTGATATATATACATGTGTGTGCATATACCTGTGCAAACGTGCCTCAATCAGACAAAGTTTGCTCTCTTGCATTTCTGACTAGGGCACCAGAGTGCAGAGGCAACACAGCCAAGCGTAACTATCTCCATGCTCACAGAGAAACCAGCACCCCAGGAGAACAGAGCTGGTGAGCTCAGAGACTGAGGAATGTGGAGGCTCTTCCTTCGCCTCTCTGTTCTTACATATACTGTTCTTAGGAGATAAAACATTTGCATCAGAAGCAGCTTCTCAATCTTGGCTCTAGATTTTACACCAGCCCCCTCGCTTGCCCACCTCATCCTGCTCCAACATTGCCCAAGCTCTAGCTATCACTCTTCACATTATTATTTCTAAGAGTGTGAAAAAGGCAAATATTAATGCCCATAATGTCTGAAAGAGACCTATAGAGGTGGCATAACTGTCAGGTAGCATTTCCTTTGGAGATCCTTGAAGATATTGAGAACTTGACTGGAGGAGGTTCTGAGCAATCTCACCTAGGCTGACCATGCTCTGGGCTGGTTCAACCAGATGGTGTCTAAAGGTGCCTTCAGCTCATGTTATCCTAGGGCTCTGTGAGAGTCCTACTATACATTCACCAGTAGTGCTTTGGAGGGTTTGCCTTTTGCAAAACTACCTTGTACTCCACTCTTCGCTTATTAAGGACAAAAAGGGAATAACACCAGGGACTTAAGCACTGGATTTCTCTCTGCTGAAAAAATAATAGTAGTAATAAGAACTCCTGTTTTTCACACGGTCATTTGCACTAATTGGTTTATGTAACATTCATGATGTTTCCACTTACAGACAGGAAAGCTAAAGCATCCCCCAGAGGTGAAGTGACCATGTAGGCTCTGTTTTTCCTTTGTTTGCACAGCCTGAGGAAAATAGTTTTTATAAGCCAGATGTAGTAGGGTGAGGGGGTTTCACATTCTGCAGTGATTTTTCAATTCTGTCGAAAAAGTAAATCTGCTGTTCTGAATAGCGAACCATTCACTCCTGTGTTCAGTCATCTTTAAGGGACTAGCAGTTGCAAAGCATCTTCAGTTCAACTGAGGGAAGCCAATAAAACCAAGCAGAATGTGCTTTCAAAAGGCAGAGGATGCCCAGAAACCCTGATACCTCACTCTATTGTAAATAAAAATTAGACATTTTAAACAAGTTCTGTTAATTCAGAGTACAATAATTAAAACTTGCACATTAAAGTAAAAAAAAAAACCTTCTGAGATGAAGTTCATTTTATTAAGCTATTTCACATACTAAAGTTTATTACAACATAGAGTTTTTACTTCTTTAATTGAATTTCTGCCACTAAAAGCTTGGTGATTTGAATATCTAAATGATCCATAAGGAAATAAGTGGACTTATGTATATTTTTAAGTTATAGAGATCAGTTATTTCACACATCTGTGGGATGGCTTATGGAGTTATCTCAAATCCAACATAACGAGATGCACTTAGTAATTCTGTCCCAGAAGAAGCTAGGACTAAATTGTGATTCATTAGGTTGTACTTCAGTCCCTGGCACTGCTTGTTGTAGGGCTTGTTACCCTTTATTTCCACTGCATGTTCAAAAAAGCTAGCGGCATGTGAGGGTCCAACTCACAAGAACATCATGTGAGCATGAGGATGCTCCCACATTGCTCACAAGCTGTCCATATGACAAATGTATGACCCCAGATCCTTTTCTGTTGCCTTAAAATTCTAGATAATTCTGCAATATGCAGGACTGTTGGGTGCTTTAAGATGTTTGCTGTTCTCCTAGGAAATAATAGCAATTGTGAAATTACAGATACCACACGACTCCATACACCCTCAGGCATTAGTTTGTGATAACAGGGTAGGTTTGTCACTGCTGCTGCTTGTAATCTGGCAAAATCCGTGGAAATAAAGTTTTAGTAAAATGAGCTGCTGGAAAGTGCAAGAGTACATCTATGGATAGTCACAAGTTCAGCAAGGACAAAAGAGCAACTTTAATCCTTAAAACAAATTGGAATCACTTTCAAATCACATGTAAACACAGCTCATGTTCTTGTTATTATGAATTATCTTTGGGCTATCAATGCCTAGACAAAACTGTACGGACATATTGTCATGCATCCTGAATTAAGCAAATAGAAATGAGCTTTTTTGCTCTAAGGATTCTTTTCAGAATGTGTTATAAGGTATTACATAAATATTGAAATTAACCCCTCTTTCTTTGTTTATCCAGTATTAAAACCAACTGCACGGACAGGCATGGTGACTGTGAGAACATGGTATACTGAACTGGAATAATAAAAGCCAATCTTACTATTAATGTTATGCAAGAAGAGTCAACAATCAAGCTAATATAATTTTTACAATTAGCTTTGTAGATATGAATTGAAAGGAGCTAGAATGGTATTCTTTTTTTCTGTAGAGATTACCATTTGACAAGGATGTATTTATAGATTAATATTTACTGAGAAAAAAAGAAATCTAAGAACCAAATTTTGAGGTCCTAAAAGAGCTAAGCCTTTTAAAAGACAGCTTTGCTGGATTAAGGACTGTAGAATTTGGCCCTTAGCTTTTAAATGATGAAATTCACAAATAGTTTTGAAGATGCAAAGTCAAGAAAATAATAAATAAAGGCCTTTGAAGGATTAACTGTAAAACAGATTCCACTAATCACTGCTTATGAAGGGGTGACCTTCAACATAAATAGAGCTATTCTGTCAAACCAAAGTTGATTTGATGGAAACAGAACTAACAGAGAATAAAATCACAAATTGTCTGCAGTCAAAATGCTTTATGCAAGGTTATACAAACATTCAGTACATCTGTCAATGGTAAGGCACTCACATATTGTAGGTCTAGATTGGTGAAGAGTGAGACACAATAGATTCACAGAATCCAAGGCCAAAAGGACTCTAGCATCATTTATCTGATCGACATTACATTTTCCCTAGTCACCATTACATTGAGCCCAACAGTTCTTCCTGAGTAGACTGCAGCTTTGCCATCACTCTAAGAAATGCATATTCTAGCATAGCCTCAGAAGCTGGGTTGTAGACTCAAAGAGTGAATGATCAGGTTATCGACACTTCTCAGCAGGTTGTGCAGGCCAAACCCTGCATGTTTTCTTCCTTCCTCCTCTTCAAAAAGAAACCTAGTGAATGAGAGAAGGTCATATTGCCTAAGTTTTACTGAGCTTTGGACCAAGACCCATGAAACAAAAGCAATGAAGAGGGGGGATCTGATTTCAACAGCCGTGCTGCAGGGTACAGTTGCCTATGATGGACAAAAAACAAAGAAAAAAGAAACAGAATGTTTCTTAGTTATGCTCTGACTAAGACAGACCTGTTCAAGTGATAATATACTGGGCTGTCAACACACATGATCACAAAGAAAAGGGAAATAAAGATGTTGACAGGGATTGTTTATTCCCCAAATCATTGTGGTATGTAGATGAAAAAGACAAAATAAATCTACTTGGAATGGGCCTGGAATGATCACTGGGTGACATGCGTAACAGAGAGTGCTCATCCAAGTATTCGGGTAATTGGAAGATAAAGTGGATTACAAAATGTTAGGGTTCAAAATAGAAATGAGGCACTGCTGGATTTGGTGATGTTTAATAAAGATGATGTACACGTGACCTGGACTTAAACGGGATGGCTGAGTTTGTGTAATCTGTGCATCTCTGGATGGAACAAAAAAAACACGTCACTCGGGAGGGAGGAGGGAAGCGAGCACAGCAACGGCCCCAAACTCACACCCCTATTTCTCATTACATCATGCAAAGTATTGGCACTTTTGCCCCACCTAACGTGCCATATTTGCCCTACATAATCAAATCAGATAGAGTTTATTGAGTATTCCTGGAAGATCTCCACCTTTAGAACAGCACTGTACCAAGTTCCTGTATTCATACGGAATTTCTTTTTTAACATATTCTCTCTTTTATCAGTGTTATCTGTTGTGCATCCTGAACAATGCAGACAATCTTTTATCTTTTCTTTACCAGGGATACCATGATTATATCATAGTGTTGGCTCATTCAATCCAAACATTATCTATTGATCTAGAAAGGATAATGATGAAATTAATTCTTCTTTTTGTGCTCCCTGAGAGACTTATTTCAGAGATCAAGCATGCCATAGCCAAAGCATGGAGTAACTGCATTTCTTGTTGCAAATGGGAACTTTCAGATTTTTTCATTTATTTTTCCTTCAACAATTCGAAAGAAATGGGCAGATTTCAAATTAATGGAAGGGCAAAGAAACCTTTACAAAGAATATTGGAAGGCCTGTGAAGGTTAAGTATTACTTTTCATACTCAGTGAATAGAGACTTTTATATGCCTAATAAAATAACAAGTAATTAGACTCTTTAGTAGTGAAATACTGGTGTATGAATAGTTGGAGACACCCGTATAGCTACAAGGTCAGTTCAACATTCTTATTAATTTATACCTGGGATTTCTTCCATTACACACAACGAATGTTGCTTTCCAGGGACTTCTGAGTTGTAAATAAAGTGACGGACTTTCATGCCAGTAATTTGGTGGTATTGAGTTATTGACAAGTGGGCTGAAGGGGCATGATAATGTTAATGAAAGCTCTTGCGTTACACATGTACTTGAAAGTAGCACAAAGGTATAACTTGTCTATGATGGCCTATTTAGATAGTCAGTAAGAAGATTAATATCATGGTGCCAAACAGAGATAATTGATACCAATTTTACATATTTAAGTTTCTATCAAGGAAGTGCACAGAAATCCAGTGACAAGTTGCTGTAATGGAAACAGAATTTTTAGGTTTAATTCTTTCATAATTTGTGATAAGTTGTTATTCTGAATTATCAAGATTATGAACTGGCAGATTTAAAGATCACACTTGGGGCCCAATAATGCTTTCCATATGAAAAGCATATTGAGAAAGATGGGGGAAAATTGTTTTGTAAGAACTGAGCTGCCAGAAAACCCTAGATCTGTATAAAAAGCTCTTTCTTTGTACATATTGCTGCCACACATCTCTTTTCTTTCAGATATGTCACACCCAGAAAGTCAGAACAGGGAGTGGTCCTAACACCACTTCATATCGTTTGTGTACCTTTTCTAGCACTATCATCCTTCATCTGTACACTACATATTTAGAAATCCTTAATATCCACAACATGCCCTGAAGAGCCAGTGTTTTCTGTGGGCATTCAAGCACACACAGTATGGTTACATGCTATATAAGCAATCAACAGAATAATTCGGGGGCATGTCAGGCTTACAGTGGATTGAGTTACACAGCTGTTCTATATGTGCACATGAAATTCATTTCGTGCCAGGAACATCAAAATCACATGAAATCACACAATGTTCTCACTGTCTACTCCCAACTACAGTGCATGTAATCTTTGCCGATGCCTATGCCAGGCATGCACAGAGATGCTGCCAACCCTCTCACCCTCCCCTGGCGGTGGCAGGAACTACAGGCTCTATTTCTAAGGCTTTCCACTCGTGCCCCAGGGCCTCAGGCCTCACTCTATGTCTTTCCTCTGCTCTTCCTCTTCGCAGGTCAGGAAGAAGCTGAATCCCTTATTCTCAAATCGCAGAACTAATTACAGCAAAAGTAGTAACGCTGTTGAGGTGCACCACATCTCTAGATGGAGGGATGGAGCGTCTTTGCTCTCCCATCCTCTGTCCTCCATTACTTCAGGGCTTGCTGTGTGAGCTCTCTCTTCTCCTTTCAGTGGTAAAACATCCTATCTGTGCAACACAAACAAGGTCAACTCTTCAGCAACTATCCTAATATGCAATAAAGCTCCAACTTTTCTTCTTCTTCATTCAGAGATGTTTTGACAGAGTAATTTATTCCCATTCAAGGTGAATAGAGGCACTGTATTATCATTGTATTTACAGATTTCTTACAGTCCTCTCAGCCTTGACCATCCTTGTTCACATATGCATGGGAAATGTAAAAAATTAACAAACCTATTATAAAAAAAGAAAGACTCCCTCCCTCTCAAAGGCTGACATTTAAATAAATTCTTGGCTTCTCTTCCCTCCTCCATTTTTTTGTTTTATTTACTCTTGTGCTATACAAATATATACATAAGAATATATTTCTGCTCTCCATATGGTTTCAATATTTCACTGACTGCAAATTTCTAAAAAGCTTTTACAAAAACTTTCTCTAAATTAGAGCATATACATGTAAATGGGAGTAAACGTCATCATTTGTTTACTTATAAATTAAATTGAGAATGTTGCATGGCAATTTCAACTTTGCAAGGATTTACGTCAGTTGTCTTATTTTTTCTGATGATCCATTTTCAGGGCCCAGGTGCTAGGAATGCTTTCTTCCTCTGTGATATTCTGGCATGCACATGCATACGTGTTCTTTTTTTAAGTAGAATGTAAATCCTACATATACGTTTGGTTAGGTTAAAGGCCTCTTGTCATTGATCATTTGCAACTACTGGCAGTTTGAAGAGGAGATATTTAACACTACTTAGCTCTTACACTTAATTAGGGTGGATACGGGGCTTTTAAACTATCATTCATCTAAGCTGCAAAAGGCCCATGTGGAGAAATACTTTAAGATACAGTTCATAACACAGCCAAAATTCTTCAAGATGCCTTACAGAAGCTCAGACCAACATGATAGCTCCTTTTACTTCTCCTGATCTCCCTGTTCTTCACAACTTATCACAAAAGGCCATAAAATGCAAGACAAAGACTTCTAAGCAAGCTTATGCTACCAGGTTTGTTCCACCCCAAAACCTGATGCATCAAGAATACTATACAACTTGTAATTTAGTATGATTTTCAGAGGAAAGTTTGGGATGCTGTTAAGTGAATTTTTGTAACAATTTCCTACTTACCCTAGAAAATTGTATGGGTGGATATGGATATATGAACTGGTAAGAAAAAGAAGTGCTCTAAATAAAATGTTCAGACAGAAAATGGAAATGTTTCAGTTTGAATGGACTGCTGCTGTTTCTCAGAGGAGCTGTATTTCAGCTGTGTTTCATCGCAGTTCGTTAAGAGTTCATCTCCTTATCTTGAACATATCTTAATTTAGACAGAATTTCTTGCAAGCTCCTGAAACAGAAGAGGTTTTTTTTTTTCCCCCCATCTTCCTTCTTTAAATGATTATTAAATATCTAAAAAGGTAAATATGTAAAAAAAAATTAACCAATTTAAGTATTTGGTAGTATGAGGCACAAAAATCGCAAATATTTAAAAATACCTATTTGTCAAAAACACTCAAAGATGGATATACAGACTTGAAGCTCTTCAGATTAACTTGGGACAAAGAACCCTGGGCTGCCACTTCCAGGACAAGCACAGTTAGCATTAGATTTATGATGATAAAACCGAAGCTGTAGCACTGGGGCTGCCAACAGTATTTGAAGATGACGATAATTGAGGCTGCTGTGCTTCATGCAATGAGGATGCTTGGAGCTCACCTAATGGCCTGGGCCTCTTTTGGCCACTGAGTTTACGATTTTTATAAAGTGCCTCAGGTTAAAGATAGCAACGAGATATTCAGCTCATGCACAAAAGCACCAGTCCCGGACTAAGAAAGAAATGTGAACACCACAGAGATTTTAGGTTCAAGGCATAGTCTTTTTCACTCATTCCCTTGAATTCAAATGCCTAAATCCTACTTCAGATGCTTAAGTGTTTTTTAGGATTCGAGTCTTAACACTTAAGGGTGTATCTTTCTGATCTTTTTGCAAAGAAACTTTCCTTGACAACTGTTAGAACACTGCACTTTTGGAGTACCTGCTTTTGAAAATCCATCACCCTGTGCAATTCCACTGACACTAAACCAAGGCTGCTACAGTACGATTGCGTTTAACCAAAATCAATGTGTGGCTGCAGGAACACTACTGCCTGAACCAGACGGCCAGGGATAAAAGACAGGGCTGGATCACAGCAGTCCAAATTCAGATCAATGCTGCCCCAAGTTTTAATTTTTATTATGCTAGATATAAGGCCTATGAGAATTACATCTATTACAATGAAGAGTAAGCAGATTGGTACTGTTTTTTCTGGTTATATATATGCTAAAAACTATATATATATGAATATATATGAAAATCAAAACCAGTGAATCTTAGCATACATTAGCTGCTGCATTATCAGCTACAAGCAAGTAAAAATTAGCCCCAACTAGGTACCAATCTTTCTTATCGTAGATAAAAGTTCTCTTGAAATAAATGTAAAAATGGCAAAATGCCAGCACTTGAAATAATACAAAATTAATTTATCATTTTCTAAAACAAACCAAAGCATGATTAGATACAGTTAGGTAAAGAATAATAAAGAGTTTTATTTTGTTTTCTTTATGACTGTATCTGGCCCTTTCCCGCTCTGACACTGGCTGTGTTTGCACTTTAGGCTGTGTTTGTTTCACATTTTTGTTTAGCAAGCCTTCTTGGCTATACAGTCCGCTCTTTGGTGCCATGCGTTTGGACTTCTGTTTCTCTTCTATTATCTACTACTGAAAAACAAGAAAGTGTGAAGATATATTGCCTACAGTGGGAGTGGAATATTTACATTTACTGAAGCAAGAACACATATTAAAGATACGAAGTTCAAATGCTGCAGGAGATTCAAAGTTCAAACATCTAACCTATTAAATTCAACAAAAAGTTCACAAGCTCTGTCTTGCCTCATGAGGTTGCTGCTTCGGTCAAGAGGAACAGGCAATGGAGAGTAGATATTGAATACACTCTTCCAGGATCCAATGCAACCTCTTTGGTATGAGTCAGTTCTGTGCACTACTGAACAGTTGAGATTTAGATCCAAACGTTTAGACATTCTGCTCGGAAGTGGAAAAGTTTGGACAACCTCTAACATCTAGAAATATTCTTTCCTGGTTCCTTAAACTGAGTCAAAATAAAAAATACTGGACTAGAAGTTGCTTATTCTCTATCTTACAAAATAGCAAGGTTTGAAAATACAGCAATTCATTTAGAGCAAACCAAAATACAAACAAAAACCTGACTCTCTCATGTTCACTGTGACTAGCCTCCTGCCAGATGGTTCTCCTTGCCCTCTGCTTTGACAGTGTATGTGCATGCCTATGAGTGTGTTTAAATGACTAAAAGCTCTGCTAAAATAATTGGGAAATGAATTAACACTGATGTCAGCTGCCCCAATTAATGTAAAAGCCAGAGACAGTCCTCAGAGGAGTGGTCGTCTTTGCATAACACTTATGTCCATGTTAGAGACAGAACTAGACCAGAAATCTTAGTGTAATCAGGCTTAAACAGATGGCATTTAGAACAGGGGGAAAAAAAGATGTTACGTGCTCTGGCATCACCTATGGCATATGAATGAGAGTGTTTAAGACAGCGATGGATCAGAGACTCTAATCCAACGTACTCTTTGAGAAGGAGGCCTCACACTGGTGCATAGCCCCATGATTTTAGTGAGTGTCTGTAAAAATACATGTGTCAGTCTGGGTGTCTTGGATTTTAAAATAAAAGAAGCTGATGACTAAAGGTGACTCCTGTCTGGCTACGAAATAGCATTTGAATTTGAAAAGAAGGACAACACTTAAGTTCTAGCAGTGATAGCAGTGAGCACCAGTAGAGCTTTCCAGCAGAGCTTTCAGACTCTGTGACAGCTACAAGGATCTTCAAATGTTTAGGAAAGTTCAAAGTACTTTCAGAAAGCCAAAGTAATCAGGAAAACAACTTTAATGAGGTTAACCCCAGGGCACACAGTTTTGTTTTGTTTTGTTTTTTTTCCCTGCTGAGTGCTACTGAGTGGGTATTCTGCTTTAGGAGGATAATCATAATTGTTCAGGTAATTTGTTGAGATGATTTTTTTACCACCTTTGCCTGCCAGTTATAAAATTTCAGGTGAGTTAAGATGGAAGAGGTCATAAATTCCCATCAAATAGTACTTCTGTCTGGCTCATTCAAACACAACCAGGAAGCTGGCTGCACCAATTAGAAAGATTTGTTTAAAAATTGCTTCAGGTAAATGGGAAGATGCTAAAGCAGGTGACTCTAATCACATGTAACAGTGAGATAAATCTGAATCTCCATAAAGTGGACTCAACTGTGCTACAAAATCTATTTTTATAATGGCTAAGCTCTTTTTTTTGTTTTTTGCTGGAGGTCAGAATATTTTAAACAGCTGAGTGGGAGAGTATCTTTTCAGGAAAGAAGATCATTGAGGGAGCTGATATTATTAATCAGAATAGAAGAAATGTGTGGAGTTTTTGGTGATAAGCTGCCAACAGTAGCTGTAATGCTACTATAGTGTAATATGAACATAAGCAAAAGCACTAAGTATATGTTTCTTACATTAAAAAGTAAGCTTTAGTGAGTATTTTTTTCATTGCTGAAAAAATTTTCATTGCTGGTCTATTTCTATCCATATAACTCTGGGCAGTTAGAAAAAGCAGCTAAGTAAGACAGTAAACACTGTTGGCTCCTTCTTTTGTCAACAGTGGAGCAGCTCCAAACAGTAATTCAGACCCTACATGGGATGAATAATTTTTTTAAGATAGGATTAATTAATACCTGGCTGGCATTTTTTCCCCCTGCTCTCTTTATTGAGGTTTGAAAGAGCAAAAGTAACTATACTTGCAACTTGGCTCCTCAGGCTAAAGCTATGTGGGGCGCATGAAGAGGTCCATGCATTGGCCCGAGGTGGTCACAAAACCCTTCAGAACAGTCCAGCCAAGCAGCTGGCAAGGTACGATGCTAGGAAAGCACAACGACTGTCTTTAAAGAACAGTTTCTGCCTTGACTGGATATGCTGTTTTTGCAAATCTACCACTCCCATATTTCACTCTACCCCACACTCTGCTGTGAGATAATAAATAACCCAGAGAACAACTGCCTTCTTCAACAAACTAGAACTGACAGAAAAACTGACCCAAAGCCAGTGAATCTTTTCCTATTGACTTCAGTGGATTTTAGATCATGCCCATAAACTCAATTCTAAATCCTCATCTGCCCAGTAGTGGGGTGGCCCAAAGACATAACCGACGTTCTTGAACACATAAACACAAATATCACTTCTTCTCCCCCAGAATGCAACTCGTTTACTTGTTAGGTGTTGTTCATGTTCTATTTAGGCTTTGCTCATGTTCTATTTTAACATTGCCCACCCATAAAATCATGACTGACACTTTTCTGTAAGAGAGGTGCTAGGTCTGGTATACTCAGCCAGCTTCAAATTTGGGGTAATTACCTTCTGCCCATGCAGTTTAAATAAGATATGTCATTTGTCTTCATTACCTGCCCTAAAATTGCTGTTCCAATTTGCTGTGCTTTACTGCAATGGCTGCTGCATTTCACTGCAGAAGTAGCTGCTTTTAAGTGATAGGTAAGCTGATTTTAGAAAGATAGATAGCATGTATAAAATATTTTGGGATCCTTTGAAATGAGCAGTGCTCAGAATTATTTTTGATTTTTACAATCCTATGAGTATGTCAGGATAGTCACATTAAATATGCTATTTGGCAGGTTTTATTTTTAAAGATTACCATATGGTACATGTTCATCACCCAAGCTATCTCACAGAACAATTCTGTATGAGTATTTGATGTTAATTTTATTTGGGGCTGTACTGAGATCATCATGCCAGGTTAATTAAAACACTACAAAGAATTTTGCACAATGAACTGATACTAAAACAGAAGGAAGTGTCAGTTTTCGATGCATAAAATAGCAATGCTAGAAGGTAATTATCTGCTCTTGGTAGCCAAAAGAAATTAAAAATATTGCAGAGCTCTGGGGAAAAAAGAAAGAAATTAAAAGAAAAGAAAGAAAAAAAAACTGTCCAGGCCCGATAACAAAGATTAACTACTAGAGTAAATTTATTCCTAACTTGGCAGCGCTGAATGTAATATTCAGAACATTGTCATATAACATGTCATAAGGAACAGCGTACGTGAGTGAATAGGCATGGAAGTGTATTTTAGTCTGGGTAATGTTCTTCACCTCGTAAGTGTTGCCACTGATAACCTGAAATGTAAAGCTGCTTTCTCCCCTGTGGGTGTGACATGATCAATTCAAATAATAATGCACTCAGAAGAAGATGAATCCTATCTTTACTCGAAAAGTGTTTCTGCTGACATTCTTGAGCAAAGGTCCTTTCCACAGTCCTAGATTTGGCTTTCATTGTAATTCAGTGAGCCTAATTAATCACTACAGTGATTTAGTTTTATACTTGTATAATTACATAAATTTGAATGCAGCCACATCCATGGTAGCTGTAGTTATGCAGTAATGAATAAAATGCCACACATTTAGTCATGACCATCAAAACTACAGTTGGATAGGAAATGTTTTTTCTGTCCTCTTATATTTTTCTTAAAGTTAAATATATTTTGTTCTGTATCAGGAAGAAACACAGTATCTTTAAAATATTAAAAACAAAAACATGCTGAAAAAGCAAAATCTTTTAAAATCAATAAAAACACTGACATTTCATTTTGACGATTTCAGCTACTTTTAGTGACAATTAGCCTATATTTCTTAACAAGTAATTTTGAATCAGAATGTTGGAATTTTTCATTTCGAAGAAGGCTAACCTGAATACTTATACCTTCTACCGCTACTGATACCTGCGCAGATGCTTCCAAACAGAATGATTTATTGCAGTTCTTTGGCATTTGCTACTCCTGGGAGCACAAAATTCCGGAAAACTGAAAACCTCATCTCTAGGAGAGCAGAGCTAAACAAAACGGCAGCGCAATTAACTTGCGCTACAATGTTCCATGCTGCTCAGGAAGCAACAACCACCCCTGCAGGAGCGGGTGGAACGCGGTGAGTACTGTCTCCTGCCACAGCATCCCCCAGCACTGCAGAGGCCGACTTCCAGGCTTGGGAATACCATGAGAGGGGAGATTTGAGGAGCACCTGGCCCTTACAGCAACCATTTCCCTCCCCTCCCATGTGCCATTTGGACGATTTTGGCCATAGAGTTCAGTGGCCAACTGAACTCTGGAGTTCACCACGTAACGCTCTTCATTTTAACCCAAAGTATGTTACCCCCATGCCGTGCAATTTCCCATCTCGCGTTCTACCTCAAACGTTTCGAGGCACAGGCAGCGACAGGGCCATTGCACACGGCGACACCAGGACACCACGCCGAGCAGGTTAACAGCCCTGGGGACAGCCAACCTCCTTGGGAGCCTCCAGGGAAGTCAGAGTAGGGCTGCAAACACGAGGGCAGCCTGCATTAAATGTTGCCGGATGGGAACATGATGCCCCCGTGCCCCATAATGAACCAGAAAGAACAAAGTAACCCCAGCGAAAACATCATCTTTTTTCGAAGAATAAAGTACACTAGTGTATAACTTTTACCTCCTGATTTGCAGGTAGCTAAAGAGATTCAGCTAAAAAGTGCTCAGCTCTATATAGCAGCATGAATGGCACACTTTTTGTTTCTAAACAACTAAAATGCTTTTCAAAGAGTTCAGCTAATTTTAGGAGTAACAACAGCATAAACCAAATGAAAAAAAATATTTTTAAATAATTTTTTTGACCAGCAAGTGAAGCAAGTAATTTAAAGTTTACATTAACAATCCTTCTGTTTGGGTCCCTCATTGCAAATGCTCGTTTCGGATATGAATACGTATGCTCGGGCGCATCATTAATTTTTTCATACATTTATGTATGCACATATATATGCATGTATTGATGAGTGGCTGTGCTGTTACGGAGGCTGTCTAAGTAAATAAATGAGGCTGTATTTGTATGGAACTGTAGTGATTTTTATCAGACCAACCGATGCAGCTGGTAGAAAACCGGCAAGCTTCCAGGCTTATGGCTCTGCTCCGGGCCTGAAGCAGAAGCAGCAACCTCAGGCTAAACACCGGCTGCAACCGCTGCACCGAGATTAGCTTGATTGCGTTAAACAATTAGAAATCTGGGGAAAAAAGGTGGTGGGCACCTGAAGAGCAGAGTGGGGGGTTGGCAGAAGGAAAAGGGATAACGTCGTTATCGACTTTTCTCTCTTCTTGAGGCCCGAACACCAGCTCTTGCCACAACTTTGTGCGGGCGGCACAGGGAAGTGGATCAGGGAAGCAATCCGCGTTAAACGCAACGTGCCGAAGCGGAGACCGCCTGGGCCGCGCAGCCTTCCGGCCCTTTCCGCCGACGACGCAGGCGGAGGGACGGGGCGCTCAGCGCCGGCGCCCGGCCGGGCTGCAGCCTCCGGCCCCCGCGGGCGCCCGCGGGGCCGAGCGCGGGCTGCCCCCGGGGCCGTGAGCTGGCGGCAGGAGGAATCGGGGCGGCGCCGGATTGCAGGCGCCTCTTCCGCAGGCTTGTTCGCGTCTGAGCCGGGCCCGCGCAGCCACCCAGGAGGGCACCGCCGCGGGCACGGCGCCCAGGGTGCGGGCGGGCGGGCGGCGGCGAAGGGGCCTGCGCTGCAGCGCGCCGTGACCGCGGAGCTGGTGGTGCCAACGCCGAGGAGGCACCGGGAGGCGCCCTGCGTTTCTGAAGAGGCCGCGCTCGCGCCGTAGGTGCCGACCCGCCGGCTCGGCGGGGACCCGAGGGGACCTGCTCACCCTGCCCGGCGGGCGCCAGAATTGTTCACCTGAATAACGGGAGCCTCGAAATGTCCACAGCCATTTCCTAGGAGCAGCGTCGATCCGGTGACGCATTTCTCAGACATTTCTCAGCGAAGCAGATGTTGGTCAACACATACCCATGCATAAATGTTCACGTAATATATTTTCCCCACACATGTATGTGCAGGGGAATATACTCCCTAGAGAACTGGATGGGATATTCTCCCCTACATATACGTGTACATTTCCTATACGCACACATACACACATATATGTAGGGGAAAATACTCTGTGCCGTTCTATTGTGTGATGCGATTTCCAGAGCACAACACGATCCACAGAGCCTCCCTCCACTCCCTCTCCCCACTAACAAAAGACTCAGTGCCGAAAAAACTTTTAATCATAAACCTAATTCCCTCCCTGTTCAAGGCATATGCTGATTTTGAAGCCTGAGGAAAGTGCTGTTTTGAGCATGGATGTTTTAGTCCTAATCAGGATTAAAAACAAAACAACAACAACAAAAAAAAACCCTGCATTTTCCTTTTTTTTTTTTTCCACAGTTTTATTTAACAAAACTGTTTCTCATCTGTGGATTCTTCCCCTGAAAAGGCAAGCTTTGCCCAGTAGTCACATGTGCATTTGAAAACATAGTAGGGTAACACAAGAGGTGCACCCCCACACACACACACACACACAAAGGCTTTTAATTCTGTGTACCAACACTCATTTTGTTTAGCCTCTTTTTTCTTATTCATCCCTGTACTCTACCTGCTCATCTGTAAAGTACTGTCTCTTTTATTTTTCCTTTCTGGGTTCAGATTTTCATCAGAGAAACAGAGAAGATTTGCTTTATGTCTTGATTTAATTTAACATTTTAGTAAATTTCTTCTGACAATGTTCATGCTGCAGTTAGCGTGGCTACCAGTGATAACGGCTGCATCGATTACTTTGCTGACAAGTAATATAAAAGCAAGGAAACTAACTGCAATGCTTTCTAAAGGGATGAGAAATTTTTGTGTATTATAAATATAAAGAGAAAGGCGGAATGAAATAAGCTGCAGCAATCAACAGGAAAATTAATTCCAAGCTTTTACAGATGGCTGCAGCTGTATTACTTAACATGCATGTCAGCTGTAGAAGAATGTTTAAAAGAGGAGATTCAGCTCTACAGAAAAAATCACAAAGCTTTCCAAATGGACTAAATTCAACACTGAAGTAAAACACTGAAGTCAGTGGAGTTACAAAAACTAAACTTCACACCTTGTGCTATGAGTTTTTTAATGTTTGTCCTAAAATAAAATTGAAGGGGAGATACTTGCTCTCTACAATCATGTTGTTATTACAGAAAAGCTAAAAATAACATATTAAAATGAATGTTAAAGTAAGCCAAAGTGATTTCCTTTCATATTTGTGCATTGCTCTAGATACAAAAGCATCATATGACATTTCAATAAGAAGAAACTCTCACACTGGAATTAGTAGACTTTGATACTTATATTTCTTACATTGTTTATTTCCATCTATAGGGAAATGCAATGATTATGCTTTTAAAATGAGCATGAATTTAAAATGAAAGCACAATCTTTGGTAACACAGAAGTCATATTGAACATATAGTATCTGGATCACCAAAAAGCCCACTGTTGAAAAGCCATGCTGTGCTCTGACAGGAAAAGACAGAAATCCAAAATAACTCACTGGTATAAATGCGATGTCAGTACATTACCACTCTGTGAGTACAAGGTAGTGTAAAAATGCATCTGTGAGCTGTAGTGACACTGTATCTTGAGTATTCTAATTGTTAAATAATTCTCATAATATATTTTTGATACCTGATATGGCATTCTGATTTTCTTTCCCAAGCAAAAGTCTACACATGTTCCAGTGGTATAATAAATGGATATATTTTTCTTACATCAGAAAACCAATTCTTGATATGTTTTATGTTGATCTTCCTATTTGGATTAATAGTCAAGATTTTAAAAAGCAAAGAACTGTTGAAAATTAATGACAACATTACAAGGGAGCTTAGAATGTTCTACCTTACAAGAGAAGCTGAAAGACACAGAAAAAGTGTTACCAAGAGTTTTGTAAAACTAAGGTAACATTTCCAGAAGCTTCTAGATGACTTATGGTTTGAAATCCCATTTTTCAAGAAGACTTTCATTAACTCCAAAAGACATTTTATTGAGTCTCAGTTTCAAGAGTCGCATCTATCTTGCAAGATAACTGCTCTCCACAGAACGGAGAATCTCTGCAGTGAGATCCTCTGATCGCCAAGCCCAGGGGCTGGATTGAGTGATCGGGGTCAATCCATGCCAAGTTGCTGAACGCTTAAAGGTCACGTGGCAAGGATGAGGTTAACCAAGCTGACAACGGCTGTACATGGACAGGAACAACTCTTTCCAGTACTTACTATTGGGAGACCTGTGTTATCAGATGAGACTTTTTGTCCACTTTTAGAAGCTTTCAAACACTCTTAAGAGTTCTAGCATCATACATCTACAGATGCACATACAAACATATTAATAGCTATTTAAACATATTAATAAATAGTTTAATAAATATTAAATATTAATAAATATATAAACATATATGCATGTGCATAAATTACCAGAGATAGAAAGGCTGTTTCAATAAGATATGAAGAGCCTTATGATCACATGTCACTGTCCTCAATACATACTGTTTTTTTATATCCTTAAATGTCCCATATTCAAAATATAGTTTAATTATTCCATTTTAAGTGCCTAAAGAGGTTTGAAACATCAGTTATACGTATCCTGCTAACAAGATCTATCACTTAGATAGGTAACTTAGCACATCCAGATTATTTTATAAGCATTTTAGTTAGGGGCTCATGAATACCCCCATCAGTTTCTCAGACATTCCAGTGCTCTCACTATAAGCATATTTCAGTAGGAATTTGCCTCTATTACTGTTTAAATAAAAGGAGGGAAAAGAATTAAACAAAAGTGGGGGTGGGGAGAGAAACGGGGAATATCTTTCTGGCAGAAGAATGGGCCTGTAGTCTAGCACAACATAAGGCAATCTCTGAAGCTAACTGATATCCTCCTTTTATTTGACAGGATGTAAACTTCTTTTCCCATTTGATTAAGCTCTTTATAACACTGGAAATAAAGGCAACTTCTCCTGCAGAGCTTCAACACTAGACTAAAACAGTGCAATTCATTTCCCTGGAGTTTGGCGTAGATGATCATGACCTTCTGAGGTCCCTTCCAACCCGAACTTTCCTATGATCCTATGACCCTAACATTATTATTGAGTTCAACATGTCCTCCATTACTAAGATAGAGGTTACACAAATACTTCCTCACTGTTCATAGTTGTTGCAATTTGTGTCTCATTTATTAGGGGAAACATTGATTCTTAACAAACACATGGAAAATGTAATCATGTTGATCTTTCTAAATCCGCAGCGAAAAGGAATCAGGAAAAAGAGAGAGCAGATGAGAATAAATAAAGAAGGGGGGGGTTGTTATTGCTATTTGTTGTTTCCTCCCCTTCTCCTGAACAGCTCAGTTCAAAACACCGGGCTGCCAACGCAGGGCATGTGTGGATTTTAATAATTAAGCACTGTTGGGTTGCTGACACTATTAGTCAAGGGTCAGCAGACATTTTCATTACAATTGCCATTTTCCAAGACTTTGTAACTGCCACTTTGATTCACTCTGGGCCGAGACTTAGTGTGTAAGTTACCAACTTCGTGGCCTTTCTGCCTTTCCATAACAATCTATTTTTAAAGTTTTTAAACTACAGCAACTTCAGATTGCTTTGGTTACTTCCATTAGGATTTTGTGAGGTGAGGCGGGGGCAGGGGGCTGACTAGAGCTTGGATAAGCATCATTTCTTCTCATTCTCTTACAAACAACACTGAAATCTTGGGCCTTGGGACTTAAGTAGTGCAGAACCGTACACATCCGTGAAGGGCTGCGGGAGCTGTGGAGGCAGGGCTTTTCAAGTCTTGTAAGAAGTGGCTGAGAAGTCGGTAACTTTACTTTGCAGGTAGTACCAGTCTCTAAGAGACACAAGTGTCAGAAGAGGAAATACCTTCCCCAGTCAATCCAGGATATGGAGATCATCTGACTGGTGAGCCAATACCTGGTAAAAAGAAGTCAGAAAACTTTTATTACTGCCTCCTTATTGCCCTTCCACCTCTCCTGCCATATGAGGGCAAGATGCTGCTTAATGAGCTCTGTTTCACTGTCAGCAACTGGATATGCTGCAAGTTTCTGTGTTATGAGAAAATATGTTATAAGCCTTTTTGCTAGATCTCTCTTCATTCTAACCCCGAACTGTACTTAACATGACTTTCCCTCAGGAAGAGTGCTAAATATATTTGCATTCAGAAGTGCCAGAAAAAGCATGCTGTCCTTGCCACTATGTAATAATAGACGTATTATTGCAAAGACACAGATAAACCTGTCTGCTTGGATTTCAGCTGCTTGTTTTGTTTTGTGAGATACGAACAACATAGAGCAGTTTGCTTTTTCTAGTGACCTTTCTTGCCTTCTCCGCCCAACTCTACCCTGGGTGGACACAGCATTTCTGGAACACTGACAAAACCTTCCATGTAAGTGCAAGTCCTGGAGCTATTAAATTGATTTACCAGTTCAGAACAGCGCTGAAATGTGGTACTCAGAACACCAGCAGACCTGCATCTCCCTCCACCCCCAGAGAGACAGCACTGAAGTGGAGCACCAGTCCAGCAAAAGCTTTATAAAACATGGTTCTGCAATCAAAATTCCTTTAACATTTAGATCCATGTCAAATTACAGAGATATAATAGCTTGTTCTCTTTCCATTGTCCATATATGCTCTGTTACTAATGGGAACACTATGAAACCTTAGTAATACCTGTATTTTCTATAGACTGGCTTGAAAAAACTCAGTCATCTGTATTCGAAAGAAGCATTTTTAAAGGAAAAATCACATCCTGCAGATCTTTACCTTAGAATTTTTCCCATTAAAAAAACAGTTACGTTATTTGTCACTCTTGTATTAAAACAAAAATCCACATCTAGAAAGAGGTCTTGCAAAAAGAAAAAATCTTTTCTATAGATTTTCAACGTTACTAAAACTCTCAATCAACCTTTATTTGAACTTAGAGTGCATCTGTGAACTCTGTGAAGGTTACTTGAATTTTGTTTATGAAGTACTGATAAACAGCCAGTAGAAACTTTCTGTAAACATTTGCTTCTTTCTGTCTCTGTTCTCTTTATCAAGCTGTACTCTGGAATGTATTTAAGCTAAGTCGGGTTTCTCTGAAAGGCAGGAGAAGCAAATAACCTGGGCTCAGATCCTCAAAGGGACTTGGATGTCTAAAGAGTTAATGGACCTGTGCTATGAAGATTTTATCGCTGTTCTGGCTTAACCACTTCTTTGCTATCAGAAATACCAAACACAGCTTCCAGAAAAGCCATTTACACCTATTGCTTCAAAGAAACACATTGATCTATTTTACATAAATTGTATGACACACTAAAAAAAAAGGGAAGCATTCCTCTTGATACTCAATCAGAATCCAATAAACAAAGTTTGAAATGCATACTACTGTAATTCTAATATTTATCAGTAATATTTTATATGTTTACAATCATAGTTTAACACAGAGAACTTGGTTCAGTCACAACAGGAGCTCTTCCTTGTTGAATTATATTACACTATGGCATATTATTCCCAGATAGAAGTGTCTGCATATGCTTACTTCAAGAATTCCAGTGAGTTGGAAAAGTCTTCCCACACAGAAAGAAGCTACAATCTTGACGCTAGCCTAATGTCTAAGACAAACTCTGAAAAAAAAAAAAAATTGTGCATGCCTATGAATTCCTGGAAAAAAACTACACTAAGCAAAGAATTTATAACCACAGCAAGAAAAAAATCTACTTCAAAATGCATGACTTGAAAACATAAATATTGGATCAGTGGTATTGTTTGCAGAATTTTGAGTAGTCTGAAAATGTTAGGGTTCATGAAACATAATGCTACATAGCTAAATTTGTTATGTACTGGTTTAGTGTACCAGATTTTTCTTCAAGTTCAGTCCTGTACAGATAATACCAAGAAAGAGAAGAGCAAAATTAAGTGAACTTGAATTTTTAAAAAAAATATTTTTTAGTGTACATGAACTGTTAAATAGTCTACCAATTTCTCTCACTGTCTCCTGAGTTTCAGAAATAAGCGAAGTGTGTATCTATCGGAATGTATTTATATGTAAAAAAAAAAAGAGAGAGAGAGAGAGTCAAAAGAGTCAAAAACACAAGAGTCAGTCTTTTATGCTGCATACACCTAGTGAATGCAGTTTTTTGGAACTGAATCCTGCTCATATTAGTGTTCTCTTCCTGGCATTAAAAGCAACATACAGAACAATTTTCATACTGCATTAAGTTTTGATGAAAACTGTTGTGGTTTACCTTGAAAAAGTCCGAAGTAACCGTACATATAAACATTTAACACAACTTCCAAGCATCTAGTTAGCTTGCGGTTGTACTTGTTACTGTATTAAAGTCTTGTCTGTAGAATTCTGAAACCACTCTGCAAAATCTTGTTTGAAGAGGAAGAACATCTCTCTACATAGTTACTACAACTACAAAGGAGTCACAGATGAAAATGCAGTACTTGGGAATAACTGCACTACCTGCTCTGTAATAATGTGTAGCAATTAAGTTATTCAAAGCCTAACTCAGCAGTCCAGTTTGTGAGTCACAGCTAAGTAACCTGTATTTGGAAATTTTTATAGAAATCCACTCATAGAGTAAGTTCACACTGTGTATTAAAAAAAAAAAAAAAAAAAAGAAAAAAAAAAAGAAATCCTATCAAGATCCTTCTGCAGTATTTTTTGTGTAATTCTATGCAACCCTGATGAGATAAAAATACACTCAGGTTTATCAAGAATTCAATGAACACTCAGGAAAATGATAGTTATCACTTACGTGTGGAGGAAAATCTTTCCAATGTATCTTAGCATGAGATGCAGTGAGTCACTGATTTCCAGAGACGCCTTTGCCTCTAAGAACTACTCTGAATTCATGCCTTGAGGCAGCCTGAGCAAAAGCCAGAGCAAGCCAAGACACCACAGCAACAGTCAGTGCTCTTTCTTGAATATCTTCTGTCACCTTACCTTGAGAGCTTCACAGAAAGTAGTTTTATTTTCCCAAGTTTTTGATATTTCAAAAAAAAAAAGACCCACACTGAGTATGAGAGAGAATTTAAAACCATGAAAAAGTTGTTAACCAAAAATCAAAACACAGCATTCAGCCAAGTGAATCAAACAAAGGTTTTGCTCTATTTTTCATCTCTGAATGATTCTAGATTTCTAAACTAAATGCACAATTATTTTTCAGAAGGATAAGGAAGTTCTCTTTCCTTGTTCTCAGTTGCGTACCAACAGGCTCTAATTGCCACGATAAGCCTGACACCATCTTTACCTGCAATCCCCCTATGCCACATCTCCCTGCCACCATGCCACCATGGCCACCGCTGCTGGAGGCCAGCCGGGACATGGCACAGCTGAGTGACCTCGGAGCTGGCTGCTGTGAAAGCAGCTAAGGGCGACCAAGTGGTGCGAGAACCTCCTCGCCGGCCTGCCCTTACCGCAGGTGTGCTGGGCCTTCGAGCCCAGCCTTGCTGATGACTTCCTGGCTTAATCTGGGACCTGTCCTGTCACCCACTGCTGCCTGGCGGTCTCCAGGTGCCTGGTCGACCCTGCATGTTGTCACTTGCCCACTTGGGGGTGGTGGGGCTGCAGCCCTGCCGGCAAGGCCCCGGCCATGCCAGCCTCTCCTGCTCTGCAGCCCTTGCAGAGCTGCCTACTATTCCCGCTCCTGGGCAACAACAAGCCAAAGCTAAGCGCATCAGCAATTTGGAAATGCTTATGTATAAAAAAATTGAAAAGCGAATCTTCTCAGAATGGTCACTTTCCAGAAAAAAATACTTTTGTCTCAGATCAGTCAACATCCGCTGATCGAAAACAAACAAACAAACAAAACTATCACATTAAAAAAAAGATCTCAAATCCAAAGCTGCTTCTCTTGTGTTACTTTGCACTAACCTTAGGTGATCGTTTACTTCTGCTACACTGGAGGAGTTGTGAGACTAACTTGACTGATGTTTCTAAACATCAGTCCTGTGAAACCTGTGATGGAGACCTTGCCATGGAGACATGCAAGTAGTTTAGTCATCATGCATGTTAAACATACTGTCAGAAGACCATATATTTAGCAGCTATTCCTCTCCCACTGTTTTTCTATCTCATGTCTTAGATATTTAAATCACGAATGAGTATCTGGGAACTGATTAATTACCCTGACTAAGAAGTATTTTGATGGTCTGTACATTCTACAGACTGTGACATTGGTTGAATCAAATGTACATTTTCTGCCAGGAATTTTATTATATTGGTAGTAGAGTTTGACCATGGAGATATCATGTATCTCATCTTGTTCCATTCAAGAAGCTTTTTTCAGGAACTGACACTGATTAATTATATGTAATTACAAATGCTAATGGTATTATAGAGGTGAGAAAAAACAGTAACATGAGATTTGCTGGGTGATTTTTTTGTCTTAAATTTGAGGCAGTTAACAACGGTAACAGCAGGTTCATTAAGGGAATCAGTACTTTTTATGGGCAGTTAAATACTAATTGTAAAGATTGTTGGATTCAAGCCGAATTGTACCATTTTTTTAATTAGAAGAACAGCTAAGGACATCAGTTTTGGAGGAACCACATCCTTCAGCTAGCAACATCAATTTTAGAGGAACCACATTACTTTATATATGGCACAATCAGAGATATGGGACCCAGGATGCTTGCGATCAACATCCATATCCTGGCATTACTTACACATGATAAGCTGTATCTCTACTGTTGCACTCTATGTTCTTTGTTTTACTTTGCTTGTGTCTTGCACTTTCAAGCTACCTTTTTTTATTTCCTTATTGTTTAAACTTAAAGCTTTGTTTTAACTGTGTATCTGTATGATAATTTTTCTATTTAAGTTACACACTCATAAAATAAACAGAAGTGGCTGTTGTGGGTGAACTGCTGACTGCCCTCCTCATCAGTGCTTGTAATCTCAACTTCAAGAAAATGACCTTTTTTAACTTCATTTTTGCTAGTTTTCATCATTACTTCCAACTTACAATCTGTACAAATAAGCTTAAGGCAAAGAATTTGAGGAATACCAGTGCTGTGCAGAAAAAAGTGAGTAAGCTGCAGCAGTATTTCCTGGCTACTAAAGATGGATGCCAATTGGAATTTCAACTATTTCTACCTTTGTTATGTCCCAAATAGGAATAAAAAATCAAAATATATTCAGATTTTCAAAGGACGGAACTTGTACAAATACCTGTTTTTAAATGTTATAACCTTATCTTTTGATTGGGGAAAAAAATGTCAAAAATTCCCACAGGAGATAAGAGTTCATCAAAAGTTTGATACTTTCTTTTCCAGAAACCAAAATACATTTCTTTGACCTGTTTTCTTTAATACAAACACAACAGGGAATGAGCAATTAAATAAAAAAAAAAAAAAACTATCTAAGAAGAAGTCAAAACAAAAAAAACATTGCAGGTACAATTCTTTGCCCAAGGAGAAAGTGACAGAGAGAATGGATAATTCATGACTGAAATCAGTCAGGCTCCTTAACGCAGCACTGGAATCGGCTTTTACATGGTAATGGTGGGGACACTAGAATAACCTATAAAGCAAAGAAGCATTTTACTTCATGTTATTGAACTCAGTTGAAAGATTGTGTTTGGCTTTCATTTGTTATTGAGATGTCACTGTGGATATGTCTGCATAAGCAAGTACTCTGATGCAATAGGAACAGATCAACAGGTAGAAGCAGCTGGTGCTAGTGCTCAGGACCTCACAGCCACAACATACACAGCTTAAGCATTTTACTGTGGACTAAATTTGGTTAGGTCCTGCACACAGCAAATGTTTCCCCTACATATTTGTTTGGAAGAACTGTCCAAAGAATTAAACATTGGTGAAGATCCTTTCTCCCCCTGAGGTACTGCAGCACATCTGTGCACATCTGGAACAGAGCTCTGAGTTTAGTTTTTTTTTCTGGAAGGAATCTACCTCATGTACCAAAACCACTCTCTCAGCCAAACTAAAGCATGGTAAGTGACAACAACTGAGAGATTCACTTCCAATCTTCGATATTGCTCTCCACCAGAATGGTAACTTAGACACAGCCTGTGTTAGAGGTAACTGCATACACGTTGGTATCTGTAATTCATGTGCTCATAGTCTGTTGGAGAGACAATATTTGTAACAGTGCAGCACAAACCTAAGACTTAGATACTATAAGATACTATAAACTATAAACTTAGATACTATAAACAGGTAGGTTTAGCTCGGTTGGTTAGAGCGTTGTGCTGCTCATGCCAAGGTTGCAGGTTCAATCCCCATATGGGCTATGCTGAGGGTTGGACTAGATGACCTCCAGAGGTCTCTTCCAACCTCACTGATCTATGATTCTATAGTAATTCAAATAGGGAAGTTTATAGTGAATCAAGCATGCACAACTCAACCCATAGAGTACAGCTAGATCACACGGTAGCACTGCAGCAGCTATCTTACCACATACAAAGCACTGAGATTGAACAAACACTAGTTTTGCATGCCATCTATCCTGATATAGTTCCATTCGATTTCTTTATGGAAAATTAATAAGCCAAAAATGATCACTTTAAAAAGATGTCATTTTAGGAAAACTAGTACACTTAAGCTCTAAAATGATGTTGTTTAGATTAGCTATTACCTTTCTTGAAAGAGACCTTGCAGCTCAGCAACAGTAAAAAAAGGACAAATAGGATGGTAGCGAAAGTAAGAAAGGAACTTTAGGGGACGCACAGATGTTCAGCTTAGGTCAGATACATAAGTTTTCTGTGCCTAAAGTTGCCTGGGTACACCAGCTGATATAAAACATACAGATTTGAAATCTAGAAGTTTGTCCAGCTATTGGCTAACTCTGGAGGAGCTAAACGGATGCGGCTCTTTAACTAGGAAGTGTTTGATGGCTACATTTTGCTGCTAAATAAAGCAGAGTCAGGGACCAAGTTTGAGCCCAGGGCTGCTGATCACCTCTACTACTTACCTGGTGACATGCTGCATGTTAGCCAATGCCAACCAGCAGTCTGCTAGACAATGCCTGAACATGGTATCTGCTTGGGCATGTTATCTATCAGGCACTATTCCCCCAAAGCAGTATAGAAAAGACTATGCCAGGTTTGAGCACCTCTACATTTCACTGTCCTCCAATACTATCCCCTAATGGTTTTGCATCCTCAAACTTCCATATACTCTGATATATAGAGAAGGCACAGGGGGGAGGAGGGTCTTATCAATGTGTATAAATGCCTGACGGGAGGAGGAAAAAAGAGCCAGACTCTTCTCAGTGGTACCAGTGAAAGGACCAGAGTGAATAGTCACAAACTGAAATACAAAAAATTCTATTTAAACCTTTACTGTAAGAGTGGTCAAACACTGGAACAGGCTGTCCAGAGAGGTCACAGAGTCTCCATCTTCAGAGATATTCAAAACCCAACAGGACACAGCCCTGGGCAACCTGCTCTAAGTGACAATGCTTTGAGTAGGGGAGTTGGACTAGAGGATCTCCACAGGTGCTTTCCAACCTCATCAAGTCTGTGATTCCTGAAACACATCTTCACAGAGCACAGCACAGCATGCAGTACGTACAGTCTTATGGTATTAAAACTCCAGGACCAAGGGCAGTAACTCAGCCTTCAAATGATTTTACATGCTTTGAACTAAAAAACCTCCTACTTATGAGACAGTAATTATGTTCAAGTAACACTACTTAGGGTACAGAGATAAGTCTTATGTAGGGTGGATACAATGAGTCTGTGCCACTTGGCCTGTGGGCTAAAGCGTGTCCTTACCTCTGTTTTATTTAGCAAGATAGATATAGCCTTTGTGTCCACATCTAGGGTCTGTATATCTCTGAAAATTCCTTAGTCTGAGCAGCTATAGACCATGTTCCCACTTAAGCCAACCTGAGAGCTGAAAACTAGGTGGAGTGCTCCCGCGTCCTGGGCCTGGAAGATCATTTGGTAAATGTACTCTCACCAAACCTCCCCAAAATCACCAGCATCAGGCCACTAACAAAATGCACATCTGCTTTTTTTTCAAAACGTAAAGAAAGGAGGATTGTACCCACAATTAGTGTATAGCTGCCTAAAAATTAGAGCGATCGTATATGAAGTGAGAGGCCCACAATGTATGACTCCTAACCCAGTCCACAGCTCTTCTCAGGAGGAGGAGTTCCTTAATTTAGCCTGAGGGTGAAGCATTCTCCACCTCTCCTGTGAAAGTCACAGCCAGGAATGCATGGGACAGAAGGAAAGCACACGTGCATGACAGGAAAAAAGCTGTGATTTTGCAGCTTAGTGTTAGGACATTCAGCTGGAAAAGCAGGAGTCTGGATTCCTTGTGTTCTATGAACCATGAATTGGATAAACTTGAACAGGAAAAACAAAACAGCAAGAGCCCCAGGAGAAATGCAACCTGCTCAATTCTCTGAAAAAATATTTGGAAGAGGAAAATCCAGACTGATTCAGAGTGGACAGAGTCGCTGCTGCCATGATTTCCACAGCTTAGCTTAGGGACAGGGGTAGGATTTTATACATATCCCTTTTGGTCCTAGTAAGTAAGCAGCTCTCCCAGTGGAGAGGATGAGAATTTTGGAAAGCGATTCACTTGACCATATGCAGACAGCTATGATCATCCTAAAATAGGTCAGGTGAGTTGCATCTCACATCTTGATTATAAAGGGAGACTACATGAGGTGTAGGCTTCTAAAGTAAGATGATATAAGGCTCATTTGCATAGCTAGATCTTCCCAGGAATTTGTGTGACCTAGGTGCCTAAATCTGGAGTTTACAAGCGACATTCAGGAACCCAGATTAGGTATTCAACTACATTAGGCATCTTAGCTTTTTGTTGGATCCAGACTCTATTGACATAGGTAAGAATTAAACCCAGTTCCTTCCTATTAGTTCCTTGCTTGGTTATCAATAGTTTAGCCAACATGAAACAAATCCAGGAAAAAGCAGAACAAAGGAAATGAAACACAGCTTAGGCACAGAAATATTTTAAAATGTTAAGTGATGTGGTGCTGTGAGCTGCAGAATAATTAGAACATAACCACTTAATGGTGCAACAGTTCCAATTATGTACATCAACTACCTTTGTGCATTGCAAGATCTGGAAATACATGAGAAATGCCAATTTATCTTAAAGGTGTTTCTATTTAAATTAATGATATGGAACAATCTAAAAAGTTTATTCCATCAAAATAATCATCTCAGTTTACTAGCCACATGGAACTTTTTGCTAGAGGTTTTCAAAATGCCTCTTAAAGGTTTAGATATATTTGTGCTTTTAGTAGCTGATTCATAAATAGAAAACAGAAGATTATTGTAAAGCTTTATCTTAAGCTTTCAAATTTGCTAAATAGAGATAAACAGAACAAGTATGTTAAGATTTCCTTTTTTTCTGATTAATTTTACGGTAATTCGAAGTGTTTCAGTTTTAAATGAATTGTTTGAATACTAAATTATGCAGCTTTATGATCCAGGAGATAAGCAGAGCTCTAAAGATGCCTCTGAGACTTGAAAGAGACAGCATTAGAAGCTCATTATTGCCGGCACATTTAACATGGTTAAAGTAGGGGAAAATAGCCATTAAGTTAATGTAATAGTTAAACTGCATTAATTTGAAAAACTGCCCAGTGAAATGCTTACATTGAGGATGTATCTTTTTTTAATTCTGTGGCACTTTCAAGTATTAAGGAGTCAAAAACATTTGAAGAGTAGTCCTTTTTAAGTGATTTAGTATTATTTTTACACTTGAAGGAATGTTCAGTTTATCATTGAAATGTGTGTCAGAATATCAGTATTTTCTAAAGACAGAAGAGCAGATTTGTTAATATATATATAAAAGGGGAGTTCAAAGCTACTAGGTGATAACAAAAAAATAAAGTACCACCTCTCCTTCTTCTCATTAGTCTCCAGGTCCTTTCTTCCAAGAGGGAGTCTGAAAATAATTGTAATAATTCTCCTGATTGTTTAAAAAGACCAAAGAAAGGATTAAAACCTACTCAAGACTCACAGGGAAGAGAGAACAACTAAGCTCTAATGAAATCCGTCATAAAGAAACATAACAATTGTCACCAATGGGTTAGATTTAATATAATTTATTTCCAAAAATGAAGTATAATAAAACCCCACAGAAGTAAAATGCAGGGTAATCTTCAACATGTATGTACATATGCATGAGTCTCCCCTTGCTCCAGAGTGGCTGCAGAATACAGGACACAGTTGAACGTCCCTTCCAAAATCTGCTGATATTTCTTATGTAAACTTCAAGTATTGCTTACTGATGCTGTGATTTTGCAACATTTTTTTTGTCACATTTTTGGTCTCAGTATTTCCTAGGAAAATGAGTCCACAGTCCAATCACACCTTTTTTTTTTTTTTTTTTTTTTTAATGTTTTTTTTTATATTTGCCCTTCTGGCCAAGAAAGCCAATGGTCTCCTGGGGTGCATTAGGAAGAGGGTTGCCAGCAGGTCGAGGGAGGTGATCCTGCCCCTCTGCTCAGCCCTGGGGAGGCCTCATCTCGAGTCCTGTGTCCAGTTCTGGGCTCCCCAGTATAAGAGAGACATGGAGTTGCTGGAGAGAGTCCAGCGTAGGGCTACAAAGATGATCAGAGGGCTGGAGCACCTGCCCCATGAAGAACGGCTGCGAGAGCTGGGCCTCTTCAGCCTGGGGAAGAGAAGACTGAGGGGGGATCTGATCAATGTGTACAAGTACCTGAAGGGAGGGTGTCAAGGGGACGGGGACAAACTCTTTTCAGTTGCCCCATGTGACAGGACAAGAGGCAATAGGCAGAAATTGAAGCACAGGCAGTTCCGCCTGACCGTGAGGGGGAATTTCTTCCCTGTGAGAGTGACAGAGCACTGGCACAGGTTGCCCAGAGAGGTGGTGGAGTCTCCTTCTCTGGAGATCTTCAAGGCCTGCCTGGGTGCAACCCTGTCTAACATGCTCTGTGTGACCCTGGTGAGCAGGGAGGTTGGACTAGATGATCTCCCGAGGTCCCTTCCAACCTTACTGATTCCATGAGTCTATGATTCTATGATTTTGACTTCAAATGACTTATTGTGTTTTAAAATTGAGAAAATGATCTACTGACCAGAAAGCATTCAAAATCCATATGGATTTATTTGTCTTATAAAAACTCAGGTATTTTACCTGCAAATGTTGGTTTTAGGCAAAAGCAAAGTCAGTAGCTTTACAGAACAACAAACTGATGGATGCAATGTGGAGTCTGATGTCTCAACAGACAACATACTGAAAGAGTAGGCTTTCCAGAATTATATTCCCAAGGTGTACTCTTAAATGAAGAAATTAACAGGGTAGTATAAAGTATGACCATGAGCTAAAGTATGAAATCCCTTTTTCTCCCAACCTGACTTTTGTACCTAGAAGAGCCTAGACAGTTGACAGCATGGTCCACCCAGGGGGCTGGGACTGAGCAGACAAAAGCTGAGGGAAGAGGCTTCTTGGGCTGCCAGGAAGCTCAACACCTGGTGCAGCCCCATGAGAGCTTCCCCCATCTCCCAGCAAAGGAGGCAGTAAGGCTGCTATGGCTTTGGCTCAGGTGGAAGAAAACAAGGTGGGGAAAGTTTGGCACCAGCTTTACACCCAGGGAGCCTCACACTGCCCAGCTGATTCTTTACGTGCACTTGGTGCCACAAGAAGATAATGAAAGGAGAAAGACTAACTTCTTTGCTCTGAGTCTCAGAAGAAATGAGCACATATGAACTAGATCAGTTCTTATGGAGGCAGAGAGTTGATCCAGGCTTAGAACAAGGCCCATAATCACCCATCACTTTGCTGCTGAGAAGATCTGAGGCAGCTCAGACATGCATATTTCCCTCTTTGTAATTAGGAGGAATGTACCAGTGCTAAGAAGTAGATCTCCTTCTTTGTGGCTTAACCCCACACCATTAGGGGAAGAAGGAATCTGATCTGGTAATACCTCATCTCCTTTTAGAAAGGAGATCCAAACCACACTGAAACACCTTTTTTTCTAGGAGAAGATTTTTTGAGACCAGTGCAAAATTTCCCAGAACTGAGAAGCTGCTACACAACATGCTATGTCAGTGGAGTGACTATACGGACAAATGAAAGCTATTTTCTTCCCTTCCCATTATAATTCCTCCTCCCTCCTGAATTTGTTACATTGTATATAATTATATGACCTTCGCTGCTGTGAAATCTGACCAAATTTAGAAAGAAAGAGAAATTATATTACAAAGAGCAGCAAATAGCTTTTTGTTTGTCCATAGTCACTTTGCTACCTCCAAAAGTAAATTTAAACAGATGATTCTATGACCTTCACCGAAATGAAATCTGATCAAAGTTTATGCTCCTGTAAACAGCAACAAAACACTATTCCTATGTAAGGTATATGCTCCAAAATCATTCTATTTCCACAGCACAAAAACCTTCTGTTCATATACATGTAACTAATGAGTATGTCTTTAAGGCATCTGTCTGTTCAATACAGCCTTGGAGCTTTGGATTAAAACAATGCACGAGTATGCATTATTGTCTTCCTTTCCCATTTTGTTCCCTTTCGGACATGATAAATTAAAAACGATACATTTCAATATTCCATGCCACCATAACAATACTGCATACATCTGCTGCGCAGTAGATGTTCCTAGTTTGCTCCACTAGTACTAATTTGCATGCCATTAGGTAGACAGTTCACTTTTTTCTGACACATTTTAGCCCCCTTTTCTATTTTTTTCTATACACTGCCTTGAGTATTATTTGAAAAATATTTGCCAAACAAATGGCTATAAGATCAGCCACTTTAAGGAATGATGATCATACAGTGCCCCACTTAGTGGGTTCTTTCCAGGAAATCTGAGCAATTTTCCATTTAATATGGAAATATAATTTTAATTTCAATTGTAACCTCAAAGAAATATAGAATGGAGTTTTGCATTGTGAAATGCAGACCTTTGGGCACTTGCCACCGGGATTTTGATTCCATAGTTCTTTGGGTGTAACTAATTCTCCACAGACTGTAAAGCAGCCACGTAAACTAAAGGAAAAGCTCTTGTACAGTCAGCTGCACAAGAGGTCATTTTTTAACTCCTCTCCCCAAAGTGATGCTTTATCCATTCTGATTTAGCAATAGCTAGCAAAGCTTAAATGACAGCATTATGCGAACATATATTCCATATTTTCAAATCTTGTGATATGCACAAAGACTTTCTCCTGACCTACTCAGCTTGCAAGGTGATGTTACCCAGATCAGATGACACAGAATCAAACAAATGGTCAGTCTTTTGAAGGAGACTCAAAAGTATAAATGGTAATTAAACTTGAAAATAAAAAATCCATTCCTTAATTTAAACATGCTGTTAATTGCTTCTTACCTTGCGAAAGGTTATATTCTTCTCTCTTCAATTAATGCAGTTTCCATTAACAGAGAATAATAGGCTTCCAAAGTGCTGGACAGAGCAAAATGAATGGGGTCTCTTCAAACTTAAGTACCTGCAAAATAACATTACCTGACGTAAATTTGACAGTCAATTAGCCTCTCTTATCTTGTAAGTGCTTTTAGTATTTGGAAGAAAAACATCTCAGCCATTAATTTTGAATTGAAAATAAGCTTCTGTTAGTTGATTCTGAACTTTTCCTGCCATATTAGAAGGATTTTTATAATGAACAATAGGGATTCTGAAAAGAGTTATCATAAATCAGGCTGGAACTGTATCACCTTTTCTTAAGTTTGCTTGAAACTTTCCATTCATTCAAAGACTGGATCTTCACTTACATATAGTTTTCCCAAATTTAACATTTTTTCATGAAGGATTTTATTCCAGGCATCTGCTTCTGGCTCATGATTTCCTCACCCCTGAAATATTCAGTAAAGCAGCTCAATATGTGGCTTTACAATGTTAAAAATGCATTTCATCTTAGAATTATAGAGCATTTCATGTGTTCACACCACAGCTTTCATTGACTTCACTTGCAGCTGTGTGTACTCTGCACCTGTGCAAATCAAACTTCAGAGTTTCACAGTGTGTGCCCAGAAAAATGACGAAAACATGCAATCCAACCACCTGTGAAAAGTTTAACAGTTTGATCCTAGAGAAAGAAAAAAGGATGAAAGGCTTCCCACATTTTCCTGTTGATGTACGTCTTCCAATGTGCACAAAAAATGAGAGACAGACATCCACAGTCTTAATCATTTGGGTATTAATCTGGGAGGAGACTTGGAGTCTGTGACTGCAACAAGAAATGAGTCCAGCCCACTACAATTATACCGTCTCTGAAGGTGACCTGTTTCCTCTGGACATCTCTCTCTCTGTAACATATGTAACATTCCCACCAGAGCCATCTTAGAAGAACCCCCTCCTGAGATACAACAGGCACATTCACATTGTGCTTCAAAACCTGAGGTACGTGAATTTATCAGCATTTTCAACTGAAGGTTTAACGCAGGGGAGCCAGATCAGTCTGCCCCCACTAAACCCTTCTGCCAAAGGATTTCTTCTATTTGCCATAACTGCCTTTCTCTGAGTTTTTACTGGCATTACTGTGTTGGGATGTTTGACTCCTTCCTACGTGACAAAGTTGTGCCAACAGAACGGCACAGTGCAGTCGAAGCCTTTGAAGGTCTCACTAGTACGGTCATTTAAATGAGGCTCATTTTCTCCAAGGCTGCAAGCTCTTCCATTTGTGATATACAGTTTCTGGGGATCAATGGATTGCTTGCTTTATGAAGAGATTCAGCTCCTTTCTGTTTTTTCATTTCAAACTATTTCATCCATTTCTGTGATTACTCCATAAAAAGGCATCAGAACAAAACAGATTTTAGCTTGTCTTGTGAATGACTTACAGTTCTCATCACTATTTTGTCACAAGAATACATTAATTTGGTGCAATTTCCCACTTCTGTTAGATTTATTTATCTTTTAGCCCAGAAAGTAACAAGGACACATGATTACCCATTGAATTTGCATGACATTGATGATGATAATACATATAATTTACACAGAATCCCCAACATTCTAGTTGCAAAATAGTAACCCTCAACTTCTTTTTCTAGTCTTTTTTTTTTTTTGCTGCAAAATACCCAGTGTTAAAACAGCACAACACAAGAGACAGTACTATATACAGACAAAACTCTATATAATCTAGCAGGAAGATACTTCTCTATTTGTTGATAATGCAGGCTTTGTTTCTTGGTAGAAAATGCATTGCTCTTGATCTCAGGTGCCAATTTAACATTCATTAGGGGGCCAGGGAAATTTATATATTCTGTCTCAGTGGGGCAGTATAATATATCACTTGCTCCTTTGATTTTTATTTTTATTTTTTTCCAAAACCATCTTAGTTAAGCTTGGCCAATACCCACTTCAATAATCTATGATGGTCTCACAGGCACTGAACTTCTTAGCAGTCAAATCCTTTTTAGTTGCTTGTTTAGTTGTTTTACGTCAGCATAAAACACTAGGAGTTGCCAAATCCAGGAGCCCGATAAAGGCAAGGCTGCTGCAGCTCCATATCCTCAGGTCCAGCCAGCAATGAGGCCGAGTGTGCACTCCCGATGGGCACGCATGCACACGTACAAACAATACGTATGTATGTATGTATACAGATGGCTGGCCACACAAGTCACCAAACACAGAAAACTCACACTCATGCAAATACAAACAGCACCAGTGGCCTCATCCTATTGCTCTTGTGGGCACATCAGCATGAAAGCCTGTTAGTGGAAATTACATATACATGTAATACATATACAGGTAACACCAACACACACACATGCACACACACACTTGCACTCACTCACTCTCTCTCCCTCCAGTAAGTGGCCTTCATCATTCAGCCTTCCCAGTAGCTGGCTCCTGAATCCCCTGGTCTTCCAGTTGCGTCATGCACAGACATGCGCGCACGCGCACACACACACACACACACACTGGCCTCCCTGGTCACTGGTCCACACAAGTAGTCAAACTCCAGGTCCCAGGGTCTCTCCAGGAGATGACTTGGACCACTCTGGTCCCTCCAGTAGTTGACTGGCATATCCAGTGTTTGGCACAGACTCACGTCTGCTTCAATACTTGCCTCCCAGGCCACTGCAGACTGGTCTCTTTTACACCCTTATCCCTCTGTACTTCCACACTTGTTCCTTCCCAAAGCACACAGTCCCTCCCTTTCTCCACCTTTTTCCTCCCCTAAGCATCTTATAATAAAATCTTGTGTAATGCTCTTCCCCCACACCCAATAATGACCAACGCTAATCCCATAACCCCGCAGACAGCAACCCCTCTTCAGTCTGCAAGGTAATTGAGAAAGCCTCTGGTTTTGCCTCCAGACTATGACTGCTCTCCTGTGTTAGTGCAGGGAGGAGCCAGGGCAGGGTGCCCATTTCTCTGATTTAGGCTACTGGGGCTCCCTCACTTGCCATGGTGCCACTCTGCTCCTTCGTTTTTGTGAAGGCGAGTCTTTAATCACATACCTAGCGCATACTGCCACTTGTTCCATAAAGGCTGGCAGACTTTTTGGCAGTGATCAGTTGGGGAAGTTCAAAGTACTTTATTTTTGGCTTAAATGCCATCTTGGCACAAATGACATGTTAAAAGGCATCTGTGCCAGATTAACCTTTAACGGTTGCCATTTCTCTTTTGGTCCTGAAGCACAGGAAACTGATAGAACATAGCAACTCCTGAATAGACTCAGTTTACAAGGTAGCATGTTAAAATAAACCAGTGACAATTTCTATTTACTTCGATATAGTCGGTTCAAAACTAAGCATCTGGGAATTTCTTCATGTCCCATTTTGTTGCTCTTGCAAAAAGGAGGCAAAGCCTGGAAGAGGGGAAGGCTGAGTGCTTGAGGGCAGTAACATTTCACCCTTTTCAGTTTAATGTGCCATGAGCATACTTCAATATACTAAACGGTCTAATAGATTCTTCTGTAAGTGTATATACATTTTGTTTGCAATTCCTACCTTCATTTCATTGTCTTCAGTGGCTTGAACTTTGCCAAAAAGCTGTACAAACAGCATTGCTGTGACATCAGATGAAGAATTCGTATAAAGTTGGAAGCACTTTCAATGTGGCACTAGAATTTCAGAGAAGTGCCACAGGAGATGCTGATGACACGCTATTTCAGTATGCCCCCGCCTCTAGACCACCACAACCATCCTCTTCCTTGTTCTCAACATGGTGTGCTTCATAAAGTTTCAGGGAAACCCCAGGCTGACTTCTCTGCTTATGGTTCTGTCCTGGTTAACATCTGTCAGGAGGGCATCTCCCTGAGACTGACACGTCTCAGAAGAGGCAAATGCCAAGCCTTCAGGGTCACTCCTCATCATCAGGCATGGAGGAAGCACTCTGAAATAATTCAACAATATAAATCAGAAGGTGAAGATAAAAAAATGAATTCTTTAACAAATTCCTTACCGTACTTGAATATAGATACAGAAAACAATAACTTGATCATAATACAAAATCACCAGCTTTACTTCCTGGTGTTTTCTGGTCAGCAACCATCATGTTAAACTATCTTCTAGTATGTTTTCTCTAAGCAGACCCAAAATCATTGACATCCTTGCCTCTCTAAAGTAAATACAGACTTGAAATGACATTATTGATTTTACATTTTCTTTCTTAAGCAGAATTACACCAGTAAGTGCATATTCTCCTCCAAAGTTTTCTACAATCTCCAGTCTTGATGACTAATTTAATTAATCCAACTGCTCATTTCTTAACTCCTGTCTCTTACAGGAATATGGTTTTCTTTCACAGGAATTCCCTTTTTTTCACTTCATTTAAAGATATCTTTGAAATGCTCCACTCCACCAGCAAGTCTGAATGTGTTTTTGACTATAAATTTGCCTAGTTATAGATGCAGTACAGCACATCCTGGCAGATAAATGGATCTTTCCAGATTGCATCTCCTCATCATAGATTTAAGCACCTAGCTTTTTACAGAAAGCTGCATGTTCATCATGCAAACCCATAAATGAGGACAATGAATACGCCTCATTACTAGCTCTTCACAGGGACTAGATGTGATGGTAAAGAAAAAATATATAGTTGCGGTGCTAGTGTGTTTGGTTCAGCCGACCCTTGGAGATGGCCTGCTAAGATTTGGAGACATGTTGATAATGGCCTGCAGTTGTCCTGCAATGGAAAAGCGTTCTGTTACTATAACCCATCTCCACAGTTACTTGGCTGCTCATTACTGGATCCTTGCTGACTTTATGACTGTACTGCAGGTGCAAATGATTTGCAGAAGAAACCAGGCACATTGATGAATCTTTGTTGGATAGCTCTCCTGTTTTTACTTCTTGACAGAGTTGAAGAGATCTGAGTTACAATTTTAGAGTACTAAAAAAACAAATAAACAAACAAACAAAAAAACACCAGAGGTTTCTCTGACAGGGCTAAAATATTATTTTTTTTTTAAAAAAAATGACCTTTCATGCAAGGTCATTCATGGCCAATTACAGAGAATGATGTCCCAGAGGGAATAAAGAGGCATCTACCAGGAAGGGGATTTTACCACTGCTCCCATAACTGCCTTTGGGGAGGTTCCCTGTTGCTCTCTTTCAAATACTTTGTACTAGTCAGTACTGGAGCCAGTATGGGTCAGTAGTTTGATCCCCTGTGGCGATACTTATGGATCTGCAGACTGAGTGAGAATGATACACAGTGCCCCAGTGCCCCTCAGCCCAAACGAGGAAGGAGGAGGTTGGCAGAATACGTGTTTCTGGACTATTTCTTCCTAGTTGCTCCTTCCCCATTTTGCTGGCGCTGCCAATGTGGCAGGATGTGTACATAACTATTTCTGTTTGGTTTGCAGAGCAGATCCCTGTCTAATCAGGACAGAAAGCAAACTGCAGCCCCTTCCATGCAGGGCGCTGCACAAGCATCTGGGAGAGCCTGGGAGCATCAGGGAAGAGCTTTTGAATCTCTTGCCTCTCATCTGGCATTATATATCATTATTATAGCAATCTTTCAATTGACTTGACAGGAGGAAGGTGCTTTCTGCCAAAATCCTATAGCCTTTTTGTGGGGAGAGAATTTTTTTTTCCTACTAATACCTGAAAATGTGATCCATTCATCAAATTGGCAGACACTACCTACAAGGCAGACTGGCAGATATTGTTCAAACAAATTTTAGGAAAGCTGAATATATCCCTTTAAAAAAAAGGTAGGCCCACAGTACCATTTCCTATACTTCTTTTAAGCTTTTCCTGAGTTGTGTGAAGCAGTACGGAAAGCATGGAATTCAGCCTTAGCCATAGCAAATCACTTGCTACTCTCCTAACTTTGATAATTTTGAGAAAAAAACATGGCTGTCCTCCTAATGTGGAATTTGCAGTCTTCATTTGAACTAGCTGACTTGGGTGGCAGCACACCTGAAATTACAGCTTTTACTATAAAGTCATGGTTAAATTATTAATAATTGCATTATTGCCTTAATAAATGCTGAAGGTACAATAAAAGTATGATTAAAGGTGCTTTATGCGAAGAAAATTATAGTGTCTTTTAAGCTCTGTTGTTTACAGTTAGGCAATAATATTACTGTGCCATGACACATTTACAGCACTTTCAACCTTCAGCATTAAGCTACAGTATAGCCACTTCCAGTTTATTTTGAGGTAGTTCTCCAACGCTAAGCAGAAAGTAGAATCAATGTGTACAGCTTAAGAGCCCTGCAGGTTGTGAAGCTCTGGCTCTGAGCGTCTCAAATGCCTACGCTGATAAACACAAATGTTTCTTTTTGCTGATGTAATGACAGTCAAAACAATATAGGAGGAAGAAGAACGACCCTTCTATAGGTAAAGACAAGGACTGGCCATCAGAGAACTCTGTCTGCAGATGAAAAATCTCGAGGTGGCAGCCAGCAATTAGGCAGACTCCAATGGCTGAAGTAGAAATAGGAGCACTATTATGAGAAGGGCACAGGCATTCATCAGAGTACTTATCTGGAGTTCCCCACTGTAGAAAGAGACTACAAGACCTTAGTCTCTCAGTTGTTGTTACAGAAACATGTTTTCATCATGGACTATTCCTAATAAAACTCAAGTGGAGAGACAACTTCTGCTGGAACATATTTCTGAGTACAATTGCTGAAAGCTAGTATTACTCTGGTAATAAGATTTCCAGCAGCCTCAAAATTATCTGTTAAATTTTGTTTGTCAAAAAAAAAGATCTGCTATGTCCACACAAAAAATAAATTTGTGAATTACTTTTCATGCTTTTGGTAGCCTTGTATTTAAGATATTATCAGTACTGACCATTATCTGATTCTTGACAATTCTGCTAACGAGTGTTAAAATGGATTTAAAAGTGAACTTTCTAGTCTGAGGACAGTTTATGATTATGATAAAAGAAGGATTTCTGTGTATGAGATATTCACACCCAACCTGACAGTGCAGACTGCAGTGTACAGTGTACAGGTTTTTGCTAGTCCTCAGCAAGCTAACGCAAGCACTGTGATGTGAACAGTCCAGTTGTGTTATCTTAGAGCTCTATACACTAATTAACCCTGCCTTTTAGCTCATATTTTGCCTCTCTACCTTGCAGGTTATACTTTAGTTACACATTTAATTAGATAATCTCTCTGGATATGTCATGATTCTATGTAAAATGACAGCTTCTCTTAGACAAGGTTATAAAAGGGTCATATATGTGGGAAATGTAATGACAAAGACATGGAATTTATTTTAGCTTTAAGTGATGGTAAAGAGTCATCACTTAAGCAGCGGGTATAATTTTTCGGTAGTAGTTTTTCTGTGTTGCACATCAACACTGCAGCTGAGTCCCGAATTTCTCCTCTCCATATGCCAAGTATGAGCTCCTTTTGCATCCACACGTCACACTTGTTTGGAGAGTTATGATTAGCTCAGAGTTGATGAGCTTGGTGTATGTTGCCACATTTTGTCTTTTCACTTTCTAATATTTCTCAAGTGCATAAACTAGACAGGTTTGATGGGAGCTGGGAAGTTACTGTAGATTATTAGAGTGGAAGCAGTGCCTCCCAACCAAAATAAAGAAAAGGACAAGCTTGGAGCTAGTGCATCCGCTTCTTACATGTGAAGAATGCGCAAGGGAGCAAATTTATATGGGTAGAGTTCACCTATAGATTTTTCCCTTGACTTCCCTCAAATCTGTTCTGTGCACCACGAAAGGATCCACTGCTGAATTTTGGTCCAGAGAATGCACAAGTCTTCCACCTTCTCTGAACTCGCTTCAGATTTTTTATTTATTCTCCCACTTGATTTAAGAGCTATATAGAAAGGGATATGTGCCCTGAAACATAGATCTGGAGACACAATGCTATGAAGAAAATAAATCTTACAGATAAACTACCATAACTTGAACAAAGACTCAGTAGTCTTTCCAATAAAACTTCTAAATGAACTAATGCTTTCATCTGTATGTTCTGAGCTATATGTTAAAAGCTACACACACATCTCAGTTACATACTATGCACAAGAGAAAAAAAGATATATGGGAACCCAGGAACAGTGCCACATATTTTTAGTGTCATCTCCTGACACCTAGTATGCAAACAAGGTAATTAATCAGATTCCTGTTACATAGAGCAGTCCTTGAACACAAGCATTTAGGAGTGAAAAAATATTAATGATAACACTCTCAAATGCACAAATTCTCTGAACAGATGAAACTTTGCAATGATAGCAAACTACTAAAGTAGTGCTGAATGTCCCTTCCCTTGCCTTCCCTATCCTATTGTATCCTATCCCATCCCATCCCACCCCACCCCACCCCACCCCACCCTACCCTACCCTACCCTACCCTACCCTATCCTATGGCTCTTTTCGTAGCACAGAAGCTGTTCTGAATGCACACTAGAGAGGATAATAACAGGTCAGTTGCTGCATGGAAAATCGGTCAAAACACTTCCCGCTCCCCCCACCCCCCCATGCTGGATGTAGGTAAGTGTTTCTAGGTGGGAGCCAGGTACCAGGCTGCTCAGCCACTTCCAGAACTGCCAAATATCACCAGAATTTCTCTGGTTTGTAATGTCTCTCTGCTCCAAGCCTCAGCAGAGCTGATCAAAACCTTGCTGGCAAAAGGGAAATACACCAACATAGTTATTACAGCCAAAATATTTATATAATCCACAGTTAGGACACTAGTCTGACATGTGGAGACAAAAGGAAAAGTTTATTCTCAGAAGAAATGTTGGATCAGAAACTTAGGAATTAAGCAGAACAGATGTCTTGCATAAGGCCAGCTCTCTAAGCATCATAGGTTATAAATACACTTATTAAACAGAACTGCTTGAATTTTGGAGCCGTAGCCAGATATTTTGATGTATTTCCATTCCCATGTAAATCTCTGAAAGATTTTATTTTTGTTCCAGAGCAGAACAAAAATACATTTCAAAAGTTTTCCTGACAAAATTTGTCATCCTCCACAGTCTAGTACATCATGCCAGATATTTCCTGAGAACATGTGCTTTTAAGCTTTCTACATCAGCTGAATTAACTTTGACATATAACAATCTGCGGTTTTCAGAAATAACACCTAGAAGAATAAATCTTTTACACTGGTCCAAATGTTTAAAAATTTCAACGGGAGTAATTGCCTAGGTAATTTCACTAAGCAACTGAACGGACTGAATCGCAAAAATTTCCTCGGCAGCTCACAAAGGTACGCAGAACGTGGAGAAACACCTCTCCCGTTCTCGCTGCTCCATAAAGTAAAGAAGCAATTGAAAGAGGTAATTTCAGTAAATCTTGGAAGATTAAATGGAGGCAATCATAGAATAAGTAGTGCTCCTTTGTATATAAAACACTAAGAACAATCTGCTGTCAAAGATGTAATGTTTTCTTGTGAACATACTTCTTCGGCTCTAAGAGCCAAACAGTTTACTAAGAAGGCTACGGATCAGCATCTCTGTAGCCCTCTGACAGCTGTAGCATTGAACGACATCTATAAAAGGGATTAAACGTAAATAAAGAAACAGAACTTACCCATGACCTTCGACAGATATTGAAAAGGGTAAGGAACTACTACTTAAAACCATAAATGTACAGTAGAGATAATGCCAAGAGAATTAAACAACCATCTGCTGTAATTATTCATGTTCTCTAAAAATAGTTTGCATGTGAATGTGGTACCATATTTCCCTATCTAATTCAGAGGTTTGATTCTAAAGGAAAATTGCAGAAAATCACAGAAATAAAGGCAACTCTTTTTTTTTAATGCAGATTAATGCATAGCCATGGAGGAAAGTACAGTGAGCGGCTGGGAATAGAAGGTGGGAGAGGAGTGTAGTATTTGTACTTTTAAAACCAACATGTGTGTGACAACTAGAGTTCATCTTAGATGACAATGATCCTGCCTTCATGTGCTGGTGTTTTCATGATCCTTTGTAAGATGCTTTCAGATTGTACAGTTATCTGGAGAGGAATCATGTGAAGAATGTACATTTCTGATGTTGCTATACACTAAATAAACAACATAAAGAATAATATTTGGGTCTGGAATAATACAAACATTAGGAAAAGAGCTTTTCATCATAGAAATAAATCATTCATCTTTGACTAGAGGTTATTTGTGCAAATAAGGCTGCTTTGCTGTCCCTATTGCAGGAACCTACCCTTGTTTCTAGCAGCATCAGACAGGCAGTTAAAACAGTGTACGGCTTCGGCAGCCACTCAAACGCTGTCAAAAACAGTCTGCAAGCAAGCCAGAAACTGAGGTATGCTTGAATACTGTATTCCAACAACTGCAATAACAAATTAAATTGACAGAAGCCAGTCCAAGGGTAAGCTGCAGAAACAGTACTCCCCACGTAATTCTACCTGTGTCTTCTGTTGCATTAGGAAACAAAATACTCCTTTATAACACGGGCAGCAGTTTGCTGTAGAGAAACTGCTGTGCAACGAGCAAAACAGAGCAAAGGTATTTTAAAATGATAACATATGACTAATTCAAATATGTAATGGATTTACAAAGAAAGTATTTGACATTATCCCTTTTTACGTACATATGATGACCAGTATTATAGCAAACAAGAACGTGTGGCAAAAACTAATAGGAATTCTTTGTGAAATAAATACCTGCTGTGGGTGTTGTTTGATGCATCATTTCCAAAGGCTACGTATGTGGAGGAGACTATACATACCTTTGTGTACACTGAGGGCCAACTTCCCTGTACAAGTATGAGTAATACTCATGAGAGCTAGCTGTAACTCCCCCATATCAGAGGGAGCTACCTCGCTATGTCAAAAAAAAAGGGGGGGGGGGCAAAGTATTATCTCAGTAAAAAATGTTCAGAATGAAAACTACCACAGGAGCCAAGAATGGATAGAAGAAAACAGGCCCAGGTTCACTCATACCATTTGAATGCATGAAAGCACTGTCAGCGTCAGCGAGGCTCCAGGAGATTCAGGTGTTCTTGATGTCAATTCTCAATTTGATCTTCTACTTTTCAGTTACAGTCTAAAATTTTTGCACTCTGATTTTGATATTCCAAGAATCATAGGCAATAGAGGACGAGTATCTTCCCTTTAAATTAACTAAATAGCAATTAAGAGCAGATGGAGAGCCTGATATTAAGAGTGAAGGGACGGAAGACCTTGGCATGTGAAAGTTATGTCCTTCTGCAAACCTCTCCCAGGAATTTGTTTGACTGTCCATGCAGTCTTTATACTATGTTAGAAAGGGGATACAAGAAGGCTCAAAATTGATGCAAAAATGGACAATAATATCATTTTTTATGATTTATTCTCAGTGAGCCAGGTTGTTATAACTGCACTTCCATGCCTACTTATTTCAATACAATATTTGTGTGTGCAAGCTGCTCTTGTTTTTGTTGCTTGTTTTATTAAGGAATGGATCCAAGCTAATTAAAGAAATCACATCAGGTTTTTGCTTTCTGTCATCTACTCAGCTAAGACCAGTGTCTAGGAGATAGCACTTCTGTGAGATAATATGAAGTGTATTACATTCTTGTGTAAAAAGACAAAAATGAATAATTTCTGTCTTGCATTCACTTTTTACAACATTTTATGTTATGTTCTTGTAAATATATTCATTGGCTGCTGAGAGTTACGTTTTTAGCATATAAAATATACACTAAAAATCTTTATTTGCAAAATGTAAGGCATTGCAAAAGGCCGACTGCAAAGCACAGATCCATTTCACCAAAATTTGAAACAGCCCTGTAGTGCACTTCTTTAGCCAACAGCACTCCTTCCTCTAGTACCAAACATTTGTTTTTAAGACATGATTGTTATCTCAGAAAAAATGTTTGAAAGCAATGTATGTTTTAGAAAGATATCGTGCTGTGTGAAAAGTAATGTGAGAGAATTATGTCTGAAGAGCAAAGAGCAAAGCAGGGTGTGCTATTAGAACAATAAAATGATAAACGATAAATAAAATTTACAACGGTAAACAGCATCTTTTTCACACCCCTCTTCGCAAGAGAAATAAAAAAGCCTTCTTAGGTTATACCTTCATAGGTTTTTACATAAACCTATGCAAAAATGATATATATTAAATACATACATTTAATATCAGCTCTGTAGAGACCTAAAGGGAACCCGGAATGGTAGGAAATGTTTTACAAAACCTGGCACTTGCTTTCATCTAATGCCTGTTTCAACTCAGTGCAGTAATCTTGTTTTTTTCTTTAACTGACAAACCCCTTTTCAGAGCTGTGGTTGCAAACACTGTGAATGTTAATAAATAAAATCTGCAAATAACAACATCCAGACACCACCGTTAGATGACTAGTAAGACTTTTCATGTATCCAAAGAATCAAACGACCTTGGTTGTCTCCTGCTAGGAATAATAGGAGCCATTTGACCATACGCTATTTATGCTAATTGGTGAAGTTGTTATCTGACAATACTTGAACCATTTCTGTGTCAAATTCAGAATGATAAGAGCTGTCTCTCCAAGGACTATTAACAGGAGGCAATGCCTTTTGGAATAGCTGCCTAAATTAAAGGACACACTTCAAAAGTAAGCTGTATTTTTAAAGGCTATTTGGAAAATAGGGAGCCTTCATAAGGAATGAGATTTGAATCAGAATTTAAACTCTCTTAGTGCCTGCTACAACCAAAGGAATATGACAGAGAGTGAGTTAAGCAGAAGATGGTTTGAAACTTGAAACATATTGCGAGAATACCGCAAAGGTGGCATAATCACCAAGTTGATAAAAATTACAAGCCTGCATATGTAATATCAGATCCCCTTCACGATGCGAAACTGTTAAGAAGAGAGAACTGAGCTAATAAAAGGGTAACAGCAGCTAATTTTGAATCCAGCCAAGCCTGAAGGAGGCACATTTTCCTCCTTCCATGAAACTATTGAAGCAGTGGGGTGCTATAAAAGCCAGTCGCAGCGAACAAGTGGTAAGAGCCATCCCTCCCGTTCTCGGCTTAGCAGAACTCATCAGAGCTCCCCACGGCACCAAAGCCAGCTCCGAACGCGGCACACAAAAGGCTCCAATTCAGCCTGGAAGCAAGTGTCCAGGTCACGTGGTATCTGCAGGTTGGGGACCTCCCAGGGATTATATCCAGACAGATGAGATAAAGTTACTAATTACTATACAAACTTGGAATTTTGTTTTCTCTTCCAATGATTGCAGTGGACACTAAAATAATACCATGATTTAAAATAATGATCGATCGTTCTGTAAATGCCAGAATATTTCAGCCCTACACTTCTAGAGTAACTATAAGAAGTAACATTGGTAAACAGGAGAAAACAGACTTAACTGTAATGAAGAAGTCTCTGTATTCATTGATTTGCTTACATCAGGTCTTCTCCTTGAGTTATTTTCCTGACAGAGGGTTAGATCCTGTAAAGGACTTACGAACCAACTCTCAATAGCTGGCAAATAAACTGGAAAATACCCTTTCCTAAACATCTAGGCTCACTGTATAGTAATTCATTAGGAGTGCAAGGCCCTCAAAATTAAAAGCTATTAAGTGCTTTATACCACTCAGCAGAAAACAGTAAGGACATGCAGTCTTCATTGCCCATCTTTATTGCCTCAGTCAACTTAAGATAAAAATCCTGCAAGTGCTTCTGCCTATAATCATTCTTCCAAAGAACTGATTTTGGTGGTCATGGTGCCACTACAGCCCTTTGATACAATAGTAAAGGGAGTGGAAGATTTGAATTTCTTAAAGAAGAGTTCAAATCAGGATCTCTCCTTGACAAAAACAGAGGTTCATGTTTCAGAGACTAATTCCGTCCTTTCAGTATAGGCCATGCTTTCAAGATTTGGACAGATTTTTTATGGACTTCACCTCTGTTGTGCACAGGTATTAAAATTACAATCCATTTCAATGCTCTCTGGTGCTTAGTTGTAGTTCATCATGGGAACTGCACTTGGGATGTCTCATGTTCTCATTCTGCTGTAACTGTTGCTTTTTTTCTATACTTACTAGAATGTAGGTTCATCTCCTCTGAACAGAGGAAGGACTGTACCAGGTGCAATACCATACCACAAGCTGTCTGCACCACGGGTAATGTAGTCCCAACCTGGAAGCTAAACTCAGAGGATTTTTATGAATCCTAGTTCTGAGATTGCGATGCACTGCATTCTCACTGATAGCAATTCAATAGCATATTCTATTTTATGTTGGCCACTGAGCTAAATGACGGTCATTGAAGAATCGTAAATCTCAGCCAAGCTTTAATTGTAATTTTCTAGAGAAAGTTCATGTTGTTCTCTTGTTTGCTACAGGCATATAGCCTCATGTACTCTGAACACAACAGACATGCAGTACTATTGTTTCTTCTACAAGATCACAGTAAATCAGAATTTTGCAGTACTCAAAGCATATTATATGCTAAATTATACCTCCTCCCTTAATTTCAAAAGCTCATTAAGTGTTTACTTACATAATGCTGTCTGTGCTAGATTACAGATGCAGTCTTTCAGATCAACAATACTGCAAATTATATTACCTAAACAGCTGAAAATATATCATGGAGAAAATCCACAGATGTTCGTAAGACCTTGTAGGAGATATACCATTGTGTTACAAATACGGTAATTTCTGTGTATGGATAGAATTGGATGACCCAATCATATATCACCATCAAAGTATTGGTAGTAACTAAGATGATAAACAAAAAAACACTGGGGCTGGATTCACCCTACCTAACTTTAGTCAGTTAAATGAGACATTTCAACTGAAGATTACACACAATAGATTTCCTCTACAATTAGTGGAAATAAATCACAATTTCATATCTCTAGCTGGCTATTTCACCATTAGGAGGACCTTCTTCCATTAGGTGCTGAGCAGAAACCCAAATGTCTAAGCTGCAAATGCGGGCACTTTATGGAATGGAAGCATCTTTGCCAAAGCAAGTGATGAAGAACCCCTACATAAATCATTTTGGCACCCAACTAAAATTGAAATTCAGCTGTTGACCACATATACAGACATCATTGTGTCAGCTGAAATGATTTCTTCATATGCCTAAATGATTTAGGTTTAAAGAACTCTAAGAGTTCAAGCATTTAGGAGCTTCAAAGAGCTATGCAGCAAGCCATACAAAACACTTGCGCGAACCACACAAAGCTCAACCAAGACATAGCAGAAGAGGATGCATTAGAGGTGGTATATACCTTTTATATAAAACCTTTGTGATTAACTGCAATGATTACTTCTGGTATCGCTCTGCACAGATAGCAATGATTTGATAAATGACATTGCAATCTGTGGTGAATGTAGGGCGAGTTTGCAAGAGAAGATTGCTGTTACTATTTTATGGCTGTGAGACTTGAACCACCTATTCCTGACTTATATCTCTGTCATTGCTTCAGTGGTCTCTGGGGGGAATACCTGACACTGGAAAGCAGGACATCATTGACATCTGGTGCTGTAAATTGCTGGCCTTGATGTCATAGTGGTAAAAGCTCAGCTGAGATGGCATGGTCATGTAGTTCATATGCACAATGAGAAAGTCTCTACGGTTTATGGAGACCTCTGGATAGAAACCTATCCAACAGGAGGTGAACTGGCATAGTATTTAAACATCTTAATGTCAGTCATATATAGCTTCGATCATTACATTAGGAATTTATTGCTCAATATAGATTTTGATTGTGATATCTTACTCTTTAGTTCTGAGAAGCTTTGGGGATATATACAAAGCTAAAATCATGCAGAATTCAGAGCCCAAATTAGAATGTCCTGCTGAGATGAACTCAATTAGCTCAAGGGCACACTATCTTGATCTCATAGCTTTTGTCTGGCTTCAGCTTCAGGCAGGCCATACTCATTTCAGCTCACAACAAAAAGTTGAAGAAGCTGTTGTTGTAGCACTGTTGTATAAACAGTTGTAGCAATTAGATTTGGAGGCCACGGAAACACCAAAAAAAGTTGAACATGATTCTTCAATAAGCTGATGGGGCCTTTCCCTTGGGCTCTGCTCCCTGCCTCAAGGATTGTTTATGCATTTCTGCATTGAAGAATCCATGAATAAAATACATAAACAGTGAGCAAACGGACCCCTTCCAGGGGAACGCTGCTTGTTATGGGGCACTGAATTATACTGCCAATTGTTTATTCTCCTCTCCCTCTCTGGCCCTCTCAGTCTTGAATTTCCTTCTACACTGTGGCACAGCTTCAACAAAAGAGTGGAGAATAAATTTCTATCAATCAGCCTTGCCTTAAGCCAAGAAGTAATGGCACACTTCTGGGAAAGGCGAGATACAGGTTTGACCTTTCTCCAGATTAAGAGGGCAGAGAAAACAGTTTTGTAATTCCACAGAAAAACATCTTTTAGGAAAAAGGTGACTAGGAGCACCGACATCTTCTCTTTCAGTTGAGTTCTGAAAGTCAACCACAAGCCAGTGTCCAAACCCAAAAAGGCAATCAGAGCACAGAAGTCAACAAGAAAGTTTCAGGTTGTGAATGCTAGTCTTTAATAAACATCAGATTTGGAGGTTTACTTAGCTGCCTAAAGCTAGAAGAATTTATCTCTGCCTTCAGCATTTCCACCTCGCTGGCTGGCTTGGGCATTCAGATCCACACTTCGGATGAAATTTCACAAAGCCAGTTCACGGCTGTAAATACCAGTCAGCAGTCCAACTCTTTCCATCCACTGTGCCCAGAACAGAGGGTTTCTGGAAGACGCCAGCTGTCAAATCTAGTTGTAGCAGCATAAGACATTGCTGCTCTGAGTTGTTTGCTCTCCCTCTTCTCCAGAAGTCAGTAATCCCTCTACAGAATCACATCCACAGTCTACTGTCTTTTGTTATCGTAGTGATTTTGTATAACTCTTCACCAGCAGCTTAAGCTAATATCCTGAAAGGGAACCTGGAGCAGTGAGGTGCGGAGCTTAAGAGTTCTGTCCCGCAGCCTCTGCTCCTAGGGGCAGGAACCACAGCAGACGGAGAGGGCCAGCTGGAGGCAGAAACATTTGAATTTGCTTTAGCTAGACTTACCAGATATTGACTACTGACATTCTCAAGCCCTGACTTGTGCTTCTGGATTCCGCTGCCACTGTACATGAAAGTTCAGCTTCCTACACTACTTAGTGAATCTGAGGCTTAGTGGATTTTCCTTTAGCTGATTTTAAGCAAAAGAAACAGAATTTTGCTACAGTTCTGACTGACCAAAATGTCCAGGAGACTGCCAAATCTCCACAATTTTTTTAAAAATCGAGTATTATGTTTCTCAGACTATACAGTCAGTATATTTAGAAAATGCCATACAAATATAATGCTATGCTGGAATCCTGTTCTTACCCCAGGCCTCTCCCTCCGCATTGTCTCAGCTTACGGCCTGAGCTGCTGTTGTCAGTTAGGGAAGGAAAATTCCATGATATGAGATACAGAAAATTCTGTTACTGGATACAGAAAGTAGCAGCTTTGGTTGTTGTTACTGCAGATAAATTGTAGAGCTGGAACACCCTGCTGCTTTCCACAGAAGCAGATTAAAAGAAAGATCATCTGGCAAAAAAGTACTAGCCTGGCAACTCTGACTAGATGGTGTTGATTTAATGCTGTTAGAAGTTCCCCAGGAGAATAGAAACTTCAGATAAGACAGGAAAGCAACAAGTACTTGTAATGAGCTGCTTCTTCATTTCTGAGTGGTTTTGAGTTTAGAAGTCACAAATTATTTAACTTGCAGGTGCTTTAAAGACAAGTTGTCTCCCCACAATTTAGCATAAAACTTAGATCTGCGAGAAGAAAAGGAGTTATCAGTTGCTCGTGAAGCCAATAAAAGGAGTATGGTCAAGTTATATACATGGGGATTATTAAAATAAAGTAGACTTCATTTGTATTAACAACATATCTATCTTGTTTATTTACAACACATAACCTCTCCCCAGGCCCTGTATCCCTCCAGTGCCTTTCTACATTAACAGGATCATTCAGGAAATAACAGCACTGAAAAAAGTGATGTATTGGCCTGTGAGTCACATAAAATGTAATTTTGGCTACAAAACCTAAAGCTTTTAGACACTTAAAACCCCTCTGCATTACTACAGTGGCATTAGTCTTGGTGCAAGGACTTGCCAGGGACTTGCCAAGACATTGTTCCTCTGAACAGGCTAAAGACTTTGTGAGAGGTTAAGGGAATATTGACCATGGCTCAAATCCTCCAAGGTATTTAGGTGCCAAACCCCCATCAAGTAAGATTTAAGCAAAGGGACTAAATACCTTCAAGGACCTGAGATCGCATTTTTACCAAGGGGGGCCCCCCCTCGATCCTATCTGCTTCTACTCAGATTTTTAAACACGATTGAGTATCCTCGCTGTGAGAGAAAGCATTTCACCATCACACTGGTCTGTTTAGCCTGACATCAGTTTTGTCATTTAATCTCCTTACAGGTTTTTTCTTAAGTCATACAGAATGCCAGTGTGGTCACTGATGTCTCAGGCAGGAGAACACAAACAAAGAAACCTTGGTTGACATTTCCCAGTTCAGCTGCGTTCTGCACGTCCCAGCGCCAGGGAAGAGCTTCCTTGGCATCTTCTCCCTGCTGGGTTAGACGGGCTCGCGGCAACGCCTGTCTCCACCGGAGGACAGAAGCCGGTGCCAGAAGGACGGCTGCGCTCTTTCATCTGTCATCTTTCCCCAGCGGAGAGCTGCCGTTGGGCAAGCTTCAAGGGTTTGCAGAGCGTTGAATCTGTGAGCGTTTTGCACCATTTAACGGATCCAAGGATCAAACTATTATTTTTAATTGAATAACATACTACTTATGTCTGTACTAGGTGTGATCACTCTGGTTAAATTCGAATTAATTGTAGTATTTTAATCCTTTGATATTAGCTCAGATTTAAGAAGCCACGTGGGAATAATGCGGTCAGAATACAGAAGGAGGAAGAGAGGAAAAACGCTGTGTTGCATAAAATGTACAGAAGCAGCAGAATAATCCCCAAAGCTGATTCAGCAGCCGTCCTGAGTTCAGAGCACGCTTTGGCAGACAACTTGTGCACCTAATAATCCTAAAAACCATGTATGTGTATGTGTCCTCTTCCATTACGGGGCACCTAATGCCATTACAGATAGGGAACTTGGAAAACTTGGCACTGTGGAATCGAACCTTCACTGGCGGAAGTGAACCCTGAAAAGCAGGAAAGTCAGTCCTCCACTATATCAAGCTGCAGAGACAGCCAGTGTCTGCAGGTGTGGGCAACGAACACGTATTTATTCAGGAAACATCTCATCCTGCTTGGTATATTCACTCAGAAACTCAGGGAATATTATTTTCTTTTCTACGCCTTTGGAAGAGCCAACAAAAATAATCACCAGATCTTCTTTAGCCTTGTCTCAGCATATTGAAAATAGCTTTTCAACAATAAAATGCCAGTGGAAAGTGCGACTGCAAATAGTGTACTAGAAAACATATTCAGTATGCTTTATAATGAAAATGAACACAATCAGAAAACTTCGCAGTAAATGACATTCTCACTTAGTTACAGACGAGACTTCATTGACTAAGAAGAAAACAATTTTATTTCTCCAAAATGGAACATAACAATATTGCAGTTTTGCAATATTTTTAGTAGTCCTTTTTTGTCAACATTGTATCTGGCATCTTTACCACTTTTGCTTGAATTCTCAGGAATTATTTTTTTTTTGCAGAGAGTAGTAAGAAAGTATGTATTCTACTCAGTGAAAACTAGCTGAAAAATACTTCAGTAAAAATGTTAACGAGGCAGAAGCTATCAGAGCACAAAATTCCATTACAAATTTATGAAAAACAAAAATGTTGACAATTGCAAAATGTTTTCAGGTTTTGTAAAGGATCATTTTTCAATGCATAACAATTGTGTGCAAAATATTTGGCCATCCTCATAGATGATGCAGCTCTATGCTGATCTCAGACTGTCAGAAATATTTTGGAAGGCACAAAGCGTTTATAGGCAACTTATTCCAAAATGAAACAAAACATCTGTTGGTAAAAATAACAGTCAAATAGGCTGAGTATAGTAAATCTAGAGGTTTCTTAAAGAACACAGAAAAAGCATTATCTCTGCACAGAACATCCTTGAAAGCAAGGTTTGAAGGGAGGAACAATAGCATTTATTCAACTACATAATAAGAAAAAATGGCAAGCTTTTGTGCTCACAATCTATTTTTCAAGTCTGAAATAGAACTAGCAAATTTCTTAGCTAATTATAATCCTGAAGAATGTTCGTGTGTTTAAATCCGTGTTTCTATTCTCCTTTTTCTCTCTAGCTATATCCATTTGTCAAACCTCAGTCAAAGCTCACACCAAGCATCTATCTCTCTCATGCATAAACTCTCTCATGCGTATATCTTTTGACCATCACAACTATAAAAACATCATTATTCTTGAACATCTTGTACTACAACACAGAAAAGGAAGAGTGGACATATTATTTTGACATAAAACATAATGTAGAGCTATCAGTTCAAAGCAGACAAGTGTAGGACCACGTTTTGTAAAGAAGTGAAGTTTACAAGCTGGGGGCTGACCTGCTGGAGAGCAGTTCTGTGGAGAAGGACCTGGGAATGCTGGTGGATGACAAGTTGACCATGAGCCAGCAATGTGCCCTTGTGGCCAAGAAGGCCAATGGTCTCCTGGGGTGCATTAGGAAGAGGGTTGCCAGCAGGTCGAGGGAGGTGATCCTGCCCCTCTCCTCAGCCCTGGGGAGGCCTCATCTCGAGTCCTGTGTCCAGTTCTGGGCTCCCCAGTACAAGAGAGACATGGAGCTACTGGACAGAGTCCAGCAGAGGGCTACAAAGATGATCAGAGGGCTGGAGCATCTGCCCTGTGAGGAACGGCTGCGAGAGCTGGGCCTCTTCAGCCTGGGGAAGAGAAGGCTGAGGGGGATCTTATCAATGCGTGCAAGTACCTGAAGGGAGGGTGTCAAGGGGACGGGGACAAACTCTTTTCAGTTGCCCCGTGTGCCAGGACAAGAGGCGATGGGCAGAAGTTGAACCGCAGGAAGTTCCGCCTGACCGTGAGGGGGAATTTCTTCCCTGTGAGAGTGACAGAGCACTGGACCAGGTTGCCCAGAGAGGTGGTGGAGTCTCCTTCTCTGGAGATCTTCAAGGCCTGCCTGGGTGCAACCCTGTCTACCATGCTCTAGGTGACCCTGGTGAGCAGGGAGGTTGGACTAGATGATCTCCAGAGGTCCCTTCCAACCTTACTGATTCTACGCTTCTATGATTCTAAAGGAGTAAATTCACAAAGTTTAAAAAAGGGCGACTGGTGGCCACATTACAATTCCTAAGGTATTAGTGACAGCATCAGTGAAACACAAAGCTGAGAAAGGAGAATTTGGGCAGGTCTGAATGTGCTGCAGAGGTGGCAGGGAATGGGCTGGAACAGAGAATGAAGTCAAAAGGCAAAGTAGAAAACATCACCAAGCCAACAGGAGCAAATGGGAAACTAAGAGTCTCCAGACAGCCAGATGCAGATCATAGAATCATAGAATGGTGAGGTGGGAAGGGACCTCTGGAGATCATCTGGTCCAACCCTCAGCATAGCCCCATACAGGGATTGAACCCATGACCTTGGCATTAGCAGCACCACGCTCTAACCAGCTGAGCTAAACCTGCCCCCAATTCCAATTATGAAAGCACTTTATTCAGAGAAGCATATGAGTGTAAATACACATTTATGCACTGAATTTAGTAAGATTCAATTTCATTTCAGTTAAGTTGAATGAAATATATTCCAATGCCACATACTTTCAGTGTACTCAAAAGAAGTATGGATCAGCTAAGGCTGTGACTATCTTGTCACAGCCTGGTGCATGCACTTCTCTCTTGGCAGCAGGTGTGCCAGACGAAGAGACACTATTCCCAGCTTGCTTCCAGTGCTGCCTAATTCAGGTCAGTCAAAAGTATCGTGGTTATAGACATGCTCTACTAGTTAACAGCGTAGGCAGGAAGAGTGTATGCAGTGTAGGCATGCATCTCAAGGCAATAAAAAAACAGAAGAGTCTAACAGTGCAAGCACTAGGAGGGACAGACTAACTAATACAAAAATACAAGAGTGCCTTTAGTGTAGTAAATGTATAATGACCTTGCTAACTTCCGAAACGATTCGTTTTTATATTCATGGGAATGGTGGGGGGCAAACAAGTGGAGATCAAGGGAACTCTGGGAAGCAAAGAAATCTGCTTAAGCTGTAAGACCATCTGTACGCACTAATGTAATCATTTTACACTGTAATATCTTAGAGTCAATGTCAGTGGTGGTTTAACACCGCTGGGAGAGTCCAAGTCCCTCATTGCTTCTGCCGTGCATGACCTGAATACCATGCTATTCTTTGGACATGCACCGCAGATGTGGGCTTCTGGTAGTCTGTGGATATGTGATTTGATTTAATTTTATTTTTTCTCTCTTGTGTCTGTGTTTGAAAAAAATCTGTTCCTTTCACCAACTTCTCTTATTCCTTATGGAAATGGGTTCTGAGATCTGAAGTCATAATATTTGTGTCATCAAAAGCAGCTCAACGGGAAATAGTGCAAAATCACCAACCAGCTTTTTAATGAAAAGGCAGCTAAATAAATTTAATGGTGAGAGAAGTCATGCCTAGGTGCAGAATAAAGCTCAACACTTCCGAAAGCACAGAACTGACCTTACAGAGCCACAGGAAGGTGCCGTCCTAACAGAAATCAGACCCTACTGGTCTAATTAAAAGCCTGTATTCTCCTCTCAGTCCTTGAGTATGATTCCCAAAGGAAGGAGATAATATGGACAGATTTTCTAGCCCTTTGGTACCTGCTCCCTATCTAATCCTTATGCAAAACTATTCGTGACTACAGATAATAAGGTCTCATATAGTTATACTTTATTAAAGAACTTTTCCTACAGTTTCTGTGCTCCAGCTAGATGTTACATTTTAGGTTCTGTAACAAAGGACTGTGGGATCCTTATGCTTGCTTGAAGAAATATTAGCTACTAAAACAAATCTAAATAAACAAAGTGAACACAACAGGATTTTTAGAAATAAAGACTTCAGTGTGCATAAAGATTTCAGCACTTGTTTCATTTTTCATCATTTCTGCTGCTGTCATTATTAACCAAGGTAAATATTATGAACCCATTCAAACATAGTACTACTCAAATGCAAAGCTAACAGTAAGGCCCAATAATATTTCTTTTAAAATAAGGAGCCAAATTATGACTGACACAGCTGAGAGATATTGCACCTTTCTGCTACCACACACTCCTTTGTGCACCATAGACAAATTTAGCACTAGTTACCTGTAATCCCTGTTAGGCACAGACACAGGAGTGCAGCTGCTCTCCCCAGCTGCCCTGGCCAGGTGTTCTCTTAGCCAGGGAAGTGCAGTTTGGATGTTAAACAAGCAAGTTTTTCAAAAAGATTTTTGTGCTCTTTCCCATGTTACTTTTAGTTTTGGGAAGGGGATGAACAGTCTTTGTTCAGTCTTTTCCTTAAAATTCACACATTGCTTAGGAGAAGAACAAAATTCAATTCCAGGTAAGCAGATGGTACATCGTAATAACCAACTTTCTTTTCATAGTCACTTCCTTGCTGGTATCGCCTGCTCCCCTTCTGTATTTTGTGTTCTCATGATCTCGCTCTTCTTATGAGAAGACTGCAGTTCTCCTGGAGAAGGGGCTACCTTTAGGTTTCCTGTCTGTGCAACGGAGTGGTCTTCTGGCATTTTTGAGTGTAAATGGTAACACTATAAATAATTTGAACAACCACAAACCTGCTGTCCTTTGTACTGAGGTAAATTTGCCTCAGTACATTTCCTTTCTGATGCCACGTGGAGAATGAACAACATGAAAAGATTAAACCTAAACTCTCTATTCTTAGAAGGATTCAAAGAGCAGTGAGGATAAGCCCATGTCAGACGATCTTGTAGAGAATAGTTAAAAATATATTCATAAAGTCTCCCCACTAAGCCACTGAAGGTGCTGCTCAGTCTTACAATAGCAGCATTATAAAACACAATAAAAATTGCTATAGTAAAATCCATCTCCATAACACTTCAAAGGAGAAGAACAAAGAGACAGAACAAACACGAGCGTGTTCATTACTATATGCTCAGTGACTTGAATATGTCTGACTCGTTTAGAGGAAGAGCGAGATTCGAGTAGGGGAATGCCTATGATAACAATAAAAACATTACAATTTGAATTCAGTTACAGCAAACAGAACAACTAAGCAGGCTGATCAGGAGCTGAAATGTGAACTGACTGTGCTAATGTAATAAGTATATCATTTCTTTGATGTTTTACTCTTGGATTATCTGGAATCCAAGAAGCTAGTCATGCCTATTTTTCAGGCTTGAGAGGAAAGCACTTACATCTGTAACACTACCTTCACCGTTTTTCAGTTGTGTTCATGATACACAAAGAAACAAAACTGCAAAACCTTTGGCATCTTAAAGAAATGTCCAAGGCTTCTGAGCTGCCCCTATCATTTGCGATATCAGCTGCATTCGAGTGGTACTGCAGTGGTTCAGAAGGAAATTTTTCAAAGAACAGTTACATTTGAAAACAGATGCTTAATATCCTGGCTAATCAAAACTAGATTATATCATCAGAGTTAATGATGCATTAAAGCATATTACTGAATAATGGAAAATTTAAAAAATTATCATATGCATTTTATTCATTTTACAGTTATTCATGTAATAATTGCAGCTATCACTGTAGGGTAGATGAAAGAGGGTTTTTGTTACTGGTTATGTTACTTAGGAAATGTAGTCAGTTATTGAAATAAGACAGCATTGTAGCCCTATCTTCTTCTTCTTCTTTCTCCCCGCCCCCCGTAAGCCTACTATTTATTTTTCTTCCAATCCTCTCTTTGCCACAAATTTTTTTCTTTTTCTGTAAAACTAGTCACAGAAATTCTAACTAGCTTTTCAAATGTTCAAATAAAAGCAAAATGCTCACTACACAAGGAAAGAAAACAACAGCTTATTCTGTAGAAACTCCCTCTATGGTCACAAGAGAGCAAATGATATGGGAGTGATAAACAAGACGACTGATAAAAAGTCACATTTACTTCCTTGTGTCAGTTCTGTTACAGAGGTCGTTGGTACAAAAGCTGTCATTGTATCTTGTAACAGTGCCTAATATTTATTCATTGATACAATTGATACTATTATTCTGCCTTTATTAAATGGTTACTTTTAAAATTATGGGAATAACATATAGGCAGATTCTGCTGTTAACTCCCTGAACAGATCCGTCTCCATTTGTTTCCATCAAGTCTTTTTAATACTTCAAGGAGGCCTCTCTAATTTTCTATGTTGTTAGTTTCTTATAAGTGTAGTTACATTTTTTGTAATGCAATTATTGGTCTTCAGAAGGCTTTATATAGGATCTATGTGATTTAGAAGGAAAAATTACAACATTAAAATAAAATAGTATAAAATCAAATACTTCAAAATAAAACAGAGTGAAGAGGAGATGGAACGGCAGCCTCAGTGGTTACAGATACCAGCAATAAAAATCTCTACTCCTCCTCACTTGAGATGGGCTCCTCTTTTCCCTTGACTTTGTTAGGTAGAGGGACCTTAATTTAAAATCATATTTGCTCTTCTCAGCCCAAAAACAAAGCTCAAGAAATAAAAATAATCAGAGAAAAGCAAAGAAAAACAACAACAAAAATCCCCAAAGGGACCAGCACTGCAGCAGGACCTTTATTTCTGGAGGAAGCAGGCAGCTGTGCACGTCAGACCCGCTCGCTCACCTCTGCCTTGGCACCCGGGGGTCCCCAGAGCCCGTGGGCACCGCGAGGCAGGGACGGCGGCGAGGCAGCTCCCCGAGCCTGCTGCGGGCCGCACCGCTCGTTCAGCCTCCCCTGCCGGGGGGCTGCGCTCCGTGAGACGCCTGGAGCTGAAATGGATACAGATGTACCTGGAGGAGGAAAAGAAATGCACTCTGTTCCACCCAAAAGCCCTAGCTCCACCAGAAAAGGTCTAACGAATAAGGCAGATAATTTGAACTATTAAAACAGTCAAATTTGCGTGCTGTGTAATACTGGCGCCGGAGCCAGGTGTACAATTACAAACCTAAAACCAGTGGCACTAACGTAGCGAGTGCTCTGCTGGTCAACTCTTCGCCTGCGCTTTGTTCTCGTTTCCTCTTTGTGCCACTAGGGAACACCAGATGCAACTGCTAAAGAGCCCCAACACCACGAAAAATGGCATGGAAAACAAATTTGCAGGTTACACAGCTAATACCCTATTGATCATACTCAAGAGCTGTGTTCTTCACATAATGTCAACCGAATACATGCGAATATAAAAGTCTGATGTATCTTTTGGCATCTCTCTTGTTACAACTGCTCTCAACTGCTTCCCAGCCAGTTACTCTGACTAATTGTCCCTAGGCAAGAAGATTCATTTCCATAATATTACATCATGTTACAAACACGGCCCTCCTCACTTAACAAACAGCAGAAGACAAAACCCAAGTCACAAGCCTTTTCTCCAGTGGCAGATCTTGCATTACAAATGTGGACATCAGGTCTTCACAATTGCTGACCTATCAGCAAATTAACTTGTAAAAACCTCTGCACTCAGATTTTATACGATCACCAGAGTTAAGAAAGATTATTACTTCAAAATAAATGTTCCTTCTGAATCTGCTCTATACTCCACATACTCCTCAATTGCATCCTCATTTCATCTTTAGGAAGAAATATTTCTAATATCCCGTGTCACTGTGGAAAAATTAACATATAAATGCTCAAATGATCATGAAAACCAAAGGCAAATGAAAAAATACTCTCTTAAATATAAGACACTTAAATACGACTTGCATATCACTGAAAGACATTGTTCACTATCAGGAGAAAGTATCAGATCTTTTAACCTTTAAGGCTAAAATATATAATCTCTTTTGTTTTAGGGGTAGAGTTAAATAAGGACATAGAAATATAAAACAGGATTTAGGAAGACTTTAGTAATACTAAATCCAAAATCACAATCTAAAAATTTTGCTGGCACTCACCTAAGCCAGGCTGGTGATGAGCTGCTCTTGGAATCATCACCAGACTCAGAGCCCCACAAAATATTTGCTTTTTTGAAACAAAGCCTGTAAAATGGATGGTGTTGCTGAACCTGTCTCTCATTTAATGTCAAGTTAGAAAAGAGGAAAGAGGAAATCTGGCCTCCTCACCTCTGGCTGGGAGCATTCAAGCCTACAATTCCCACCTTCTAAGGGCAGCAGACCACTTCTTTCCAAAAATGTGTCTATGTAGAATAAAAAGTAAGATCCACAGAGTCAGGAAGAGGGAGTACAACCCTGCAACACTCTGGCTACAGCATACTTGCATCTGAGCTTGCTGCCACCAGAAGGGAACATCCGGCAGCTCTGCTATGGAAATAAAGCTTAAACCTTTATGGGAAAAGGGCTTTGCAGCACTGTGACACCCAGCAACTCATTTCTGTTCTCATTTTTTCCTTTTCAAGCCTTTATCAAATCACCCTGAGAGAACTTACATGCATGTGTCACTGTATCAAGGTCTTGCATGATATTGTGACTAGAATCAGGAAAATTCACAGACTCACTATTAAATGAGGGCCATATGTTTTTTTTTCAATTAGAAATGTATAATTTCTGATATAGTTATCACATACAGTCAGAATTTCCATCAGCATTTATTAAATATAATGCCAAGGTATTTCCAAATCCAGGTAGAGTCATTTTTCTTTTGCCTTGCTCGTTCTTCATCAAATGCCCGCGGCATTCACAGCGGTTGCTGCCATTTTCTGACACTTTTCATATGCTGTATACTGCCCTGGGTCAGGTAGGTTTTCGTGTAATACAGACGAAACTTCAGCTGAAGCCTGAGATTCTCCGAGCCCTTTGTGCACAAAAATAGCTTCAAAACTGGAGGACTTTAGAAACTACATACTGCAAAGCTCTGCTGCTGTCAGCAACAATAGTTGTCTATTTTTATTTATTCATTCATTTGAAATACACATGGGAGCAAAGGCACATGGGGGCAAAGGTAGCTAATCACATGCACTACAAAAATGCCTTGACTCTGTGGGGAAATGAGAGCAGGTCCATAAATTCCAAGTTGTTTAAGGTTCATAAATTCCAAGTTGTTTAAGGTGCAACAGTAAAACCTAGGCTGCAAAAACAATGCACCAAGAGACAGTTCAGTGATAAGAAATCTCCACATCTTCAGGTCTTCACAGCTAGTAAAATTAAAAAGAAAAATAAAAGAAAAATAAAATTTCGCCTGTACTATCAGCTGTAGTGTACCATTTTTTTCTGCATCTAGGATGAAGTGATGTCTCTGGCTGGCCTGCCAGAGTACCTTATGGCCCAGTGCTTGTTAAATGAATGTCTGAGTTTCCAGGATGTTAGAAAAACCACAGCTAAAATTCCATTAGTTGTACTCATAAAAATAAATGTTTTAATCTATTTTCTTTCACCTTAAGTGAAACATTTCAGCTTCAGGGACTTTTAGAAAGCCATTTATAAACATTAAGTGTATATATATTTAGTTTTAGAGCATTGGTTCAAGACAAAAAATCAAAATATCAAGTTTAGAAAGTGTCAAAATGAACTATTTCCTTTTAGAAAAGAATATTTATTGTGAGGTGGAGCTATTTGACAAACTTGGCACAACATCACAAATGGCTGCAGTCCATCCAAAGAATGCCATTTTCGATAAATAAGCTATTTATCTGAGAAAAAATGTACCCAGTGCTGTTCTCTATCGATTGCTTGTGCCTCAGGGTTAGAGGTTTTTATTTTGTATTTATTTATTTTTGCTTTTTAATGTTATGTAGGAGACACGTTACATTTTTTTTAATGTTACGTAGGAGATGAGCTCTTCACCTTGGAATCTGGGAATTTGCTGGTGAGTACTGCTGGTGTCTTGTGCTTTACCTCTGCTTCAGAAAATGGCAACGAAAGGCATGTCTAAATGAGGAATTTTGCTGTCCTTTAAAATAAATTTCCTTTAAAAGAGTTTAAATATAAAGATAAATAACCTTAGGTATGTTTTTGTACACTCTGTCCTTACTCTCAGACAGTGTATTTCCCAACTTTTATGAGTCACAGGTACCTTTTCCCCCTTCAGATGGGCTTTTGTTCTCCCCATGGGCCAAATCCCGGAGTCCTCTGCGGTTGCTGCCCACAAGCTTTTGTATATCATAATTATTGTAAGGATGAACCCAAGTAACCCCCGTCTAAGCAGATCAAATATTGATCACTTCCTGGAGATTTCAAAGACATTCCCATTAAATATTAATTATAAAACGATTTATCGCCCTGGGGAGATGGAGCTAAGACCTGCACAGACTGGCTCCTCGGCGACCTGACGGATAGGGACGATCGGCTGCCGGGAGACGGAGGAGCTCGACGGCCCCAGCGCAGTGAGGCCGCGCGACGCCCGAGACCTGACGCGGAGATCCCGGCAGCTACAGCCGCCTGGGCCGTCAGCCGCGGGCCCCGCTCTTCACCTGGGCTCCCGAACGTCCGGGCCTCGAGCATCCCCAAAGAGCTGCACGCTCTCATGATCTCATCTCCGGATGCTCAGCCTGTTACTCAGCAGTTGCACTTTCTCCTCCGCTCTCCAGCCCGTACCAAGAACCAGCCTCTCATTTCCCCGTACAGCGCCGGGGAGTCGATGAGGTGCTGTCGGACAGAGTCACGGTCTGGAAACTTCTTCTTTATGGAGAAGACAGCGGAGGGATCTGCACCGCTACGTTCGCAGAGCCGAGGAGGCGAGCGCTCCCGGGACGGGACGCAACCGGCCCCTCTCCACAAGGACGTGACAAAGAGAGAATGAAAAAGGAGGGGAAGGGTGATAAATAAGCAGTAGGCCTCAAGCCGTTTTAATCAAGAGAAAATACAAAATACAAAGGCACAGCCGCATAGGAATGGTCCTGTTTTTTTCTTATACCCTCGGCGACTGTAGCGAGGGTGAAGTTAGGAGTTTGAGGAAGGCACAAAGACAGCAGTGCTCTCCCACGATGACAAATGCTGCTTTGAATAAGCACAATTAGCTGCATGAGAAATCCATCATTACTACCTTCAGGGCTGCGGCATTACAGCTCAGCAGCAGTGCAGCTGGATGTTTTTAAGTTAACATGCTTTTGTGGTACCTGGAGGTTGACTCTGCAGCGGTGATGCCAAATACAGCAGCACTTAATGGTGGGTGCCTCCGACCCACTGGCACCAAGAGATTACAGTTAAAATTTTTATTGTGTGTTTTCCAAACCTGCTATTTGATTAATGCACTGGCCTTGCAATATTGAATGAAGCTTTAAGTGAACTTAAGATCCACTATCTCAAACAACAACAGAGTGAAGCTAATCAAAACTTATTTCCACCTGCCCCCACCCCAACAAGAAAAGTATAAATCCTTGGTGACCTTGGTGAGAGCTTAAGGATGTTTCTGGATCTTTCAGCAGCCATGTCCAAGCTTTCCTGGGAGATTATAAAAATAAGGATATTTGCTTTGTCTGTCACTCGACATGGGAAACTTAGCAGCTTTCTAATAGATCTTGACCAAAAAAATAGCAGTTTCCCAAATATTAGCAGCATGACCTGATTACATTTACATTTGACAAACAGAATATGGGATTGACCATTAGTATATATATCTACGAGACTTTTAAAAGGGGTGATCTTAAAACATTGTCAAAGTAAGTGACTGGTAAGCCAGGTGAGACATGTTAAACAGGAAATTTATAGTGACCTGGCTGCATAATCAATAGGAATGAATAGAAAGTCAGGCTTGACCAAAACTATTCAATTTACAAGTGGAGGGATCAGATTTCTTACAGGGAGACTGTGAGGCACTATTTGGTCTCCTGGTGTAACATACCACCCAAGCACATCAAACCAAAGCGGCTACGCAGGTACCTATACCCAAAGAAAGCAGAACACTCTAGCCCTGAGGGTTTAAAAATACATACAGAAGCAGAAATAACAAGGATTATAAAAGCAACAAATTAAGACTGATAAATATTCTTATTAACAAAGCAAGGGGCATCTATCCCTTGCATGGATAACGCAGAACATTCATTTCCTTTTGCAAACAAAAAAAGGAAGGCAACTACTGCAAAATGAAAGCTCTGCCAATTGAACTGAGCAGGACAAAGTAACCTAAATCCAGTTGTCTTAAAGGAAACTGCTGAAGAACTTTCTCTCTGAGCATATCCATTACTGTTCATAATTAACAAATATTTGAGAACTATAGAAATTTCAAAACACTGGATTAGTGCCAGTGTGGTGCCAGGATTAAAAAACAGAATAAAAGTAGTGGCTCAGGGAATTGTAGAGGACTTAGATATCAATTCCTGGAAAAAATATGGAAGCAATTTCATTCTGTCAATTAAATTTAGAGACTATGAAAACGTTCAGCATCAGTCAGCCTGATTCATGGAAAGTAGGTATTTTCAAATCAAGTGCTTCCTTTTTATGGCAGAATTTCAGGTCAAATTGATGTAGTCAAGTTATATTGTTATATACTTGGATTTCTTCAATACTCAGTACCACTCACTAGATGATTTTAGATCTCAGGAAGCTGGATATAATAGATAGCAAAGTGAATTAAAACTTAGTCTCCTGATGGATCTCCAAATGCAGCTTCTGCTGAGAAAATAGTCAGGGATGGTTTTTTATCAGTAACTGAGCCAGTGATACACAAATTTTACTAACACAGTAAGTGATAAAGACATCAAAGAGTGTACCTAATAGTCAGATTACTATTACAGGGAGACCTGAATTACTTGGTAAATGATCATAAAGCAATAAAAGTACATTTTGTATGGTCAAATGTAACACAAGATAACTGGGAACACAGAGAGCAGGTTGTGCACGTTCTTGGAAATAAGTAATTCAGAAAGGGACTTAGAGGTCATCACAGGTAATTGCCTCAACATGAGTTCACAGCACAAAGCTGTGGCAGAAAGTCCTTGTAGATTTTTAAAAAGTAACTTCAAGTGGAGGAGGGTAACCTTGGATCTTTTCATCTTTCTACACAGCACGGGTCATGAATTTCCTGCTATGATCATCTGGGCATAACTCTCCTTAATCAGTTCCCTGCCATTGCAGAGGCCTCAAGCACTGCTAGCAACTTGGTCTCTCTCTTGTCTTTTTGCCAGTGGCACACAACACTGAACTGTCCGGATGACTGGAATTCTCTTTATTTAGACCAGGCATTCAATGGCTTTTGATTCAGTACAGGAGTTCCTGGGTGAAGATGTAATGAAAAGGTAGTATGGATATGGGGGAATCAAACTGCACCAGCAGTAGCCACCCTGCCAGCCCTTCCAAGCGCATATCAAAGTCTTTGTAAGGCCAACTGCACTAAGACACCAACAGTTTGTTTTACTGAGGCCAGGGATACCTCCTGAGCCCACTTCCTTGCCATGACGCAGGGCTAGGTATGCACAGGGCCTCAACATGCCTACACGGCAGAGCCTCCATGGGCTGACATCTGAGTGCACCCTCACAGGGAAGCCAGGTCTGAACTGCATAGAGATGGGTTGCAGTAAAGGGGCTACAGGTTGGCACCCATCCAGCTAGATGAGTTCTTCCAGCTTTATACTCTAGAATTTGATGAAACATATTACACCAGAATTCATTTCGGAAAATTATCTTTCTGCCAGGGATGGAAAGCATCGACCTGAGAGCTTTACTTCAGGCTCTCCAGAATTCATGCCTGGATTTCTACACTTGACTAACTGTAAGTTGAAATAAGTGGGCTAAGTTGAATAGGTGGACTAGGTTCCTCCTTTATAGTATCCTGGTTTCTAATCACATTAACAATAAATCAAATTACAGTTCACATATTTAAGAGTTTCTCTTCAGGAGTTGGTATGTCATATATTCATAAGGCACAGAAACAGCATCTTCAGAAAGATCGTCAGACCTCCTTTCTCTCAGTATTTACAAAAATAGGTTACTAGAACAAAAGACAGACTCATAGTTCTGAGCCCAAACACAAATTACATTTAATGCCTAAGGGAGCCCCAGCTTCCCTGTGTTTCGCTCACAGCATATTCCTTCTGCTCTACATCTCTGGCCACTGAGGACGCACTGCACCCAGTCCCTTAAGATTCCCTTTAGCCCCATGCTAAAACTTCGCAAAAATAAACTCCTAGCCTGATGGAGATACAGTATATTCCTCTACAGAGATACTCCTGTCTTTCAAGACTTGCACCTGACATTTCTCCCTACTAGTTTGGTTTATCCTTTAGCAGTCTATTTTGATGCAATTCCTTGAAGTCAGACAGCACAGCATTATACAAGGGATTTAAAGGAATGTCATTCAAAAAAACCCAGTTCCTGCAGTTTCCTCATTCTCTCCATCTCCCTGAAAGGATTACATTAAGGGTTTGATACTTGACATTTCTGGGTATATCACAAGGTTGGGGGTTTTTTTTATTTTAATAAATCAGAAATTGAGAGAAACCAGGGAGATAGGATGGGTAACTTTTTGTCAAATCATTAGCAGGGTTCTCTAAAAATGTGGCTCAGTGCATAAATCATTTTTGTGTGATCTTTATTATTCTCCTAGGGCTTCAGTAAAGTAGGGATGATAAAACACCTGGAGTATTATGAAGATGAATTAATTGATCTTTGTGAAGGACTTGTGCACTCTAGAGATGAGGGTCTTAAAAAGTATGCCAGATGGATGTTGTTTGAACCGGTGCAGAAGCATCACAGTTTTGATTCTTCTCCATTTCACAGAAGGGAGGTCATTCATTCGTACAGATTACACAGAGGTTAATTTTATTAAGAGAACAGAATAATTCAGGAAATCTGGAGAGTTCAAGGGTTTAGTGCTACCACCAAGATATGCAGCTGTGATGAGAAGGTTCTGGCCCCACTTCAATCAGTGGGAAAAAATTCCAAGATCATATTCTCAAGGTTATCTTGGAAACAAATCAAAATAGTTGTTCTTCCAAATATTTCTCTTGTTGGATTTTGGTTCTTGTTTAGCTGAGTTTCATGACTTAAATCTTTATTGACTGTGAAAGTTACAAGTTCAGTTCCTTAGCAGCAAGTTCGATTCCTCTTGCTGTAAAGACTCAGAATCACTACAGATGAATGTGGGCTTTTTTCCCCCTAATTTAAGAAAAATATATTGAGAACAATCACAGACTAGCTGATAGACAAAATGAGCCTGTCACTTATCCTGCTTTGCTGCGCAGAATAAAAGGGGTTGGAGAACCCAGAGCATGCTCTGCCTTCTGTCTGGGGGTATCCTGGTAAACCTGCACTTTACCCATCTTCATCTGAATGATTTCCATCTGTACAGCCACAGGCAAACAGGGCAGGAACTCCCACCCAGCTCAGGCTCCACATTTGAAAGTGCTGTCCACTTGAGACAGGCCAGCCCAAAAGCTAAGCAATCTGCGCCTCTGCAGAAATATTCTGAATCAGGAAATGCTTGAGACTTTTCTCATCATTTCTTCCGTGCCCTCCATTTGTGGTGCGGCTCAGCACTACCTTTTAGGGAACACTGTTATCTCGTTGTCAGGTAAGCTGCATTTATCTATGTCTGATTTGTGAAGAATTAGGAAACTGGTAGTACTGAGGTCCATATGACCTCAAGAAGAATTCTTCACAAGTATTGTTAAAATGAATATTGCAAGTTTAAAGGCTACTGGTTATGTCCAGAACACAGTTATTAAATTAGCAAGATGACTCAGAATGAACAATAACTGGATCTTCATTCACATCATGCTAACTGTAAGTTTAACACAAAGACAGAAGAATGCACAGAAGTTTAGAAGATGATAATAATCTCTAACACATACACGTTGAAAGGAGGCAATTGTATTTCATGTCTTTGTTAAATCACATTGTAATTTAAAAATACAATCATTATTTTAAATGAGCAATTAGAAAGGATAACTATATTTCATTATGTCAGATGGGTTGCTCAGATGAACATTATGTACCATTGGATAAATACAGTGTCATAGAACCCTATAATGTGATACATTTAGCAAAATCATGATTTTCAGCCCCTTATGCTTAGAAAGGTTTTATTATTGCTTTTGGCTCCTGACATATTTAAAAGATTAATCGGAAATGGAATAGATATTTGGAAAAAAACCCGAAAAGGTAGCACTCATACCTCAAAACTTTTTCAGCTTGAATACACATAGAACTGGAACTTTTTAGTCTGCGATTACAGAGCTAGAGTTTAATTCAGAATACAGCCACTTAAATACACCAGATTTTGTAAAATAAACTTTCCTATGGCACAGCATTTTCTGAAACAAAATTAGCTTAAAAATGTAGAGATATTACTAAACACTGATAATGATCATTATTATAATGATCAAGCCCACTAATTTTGTGTTCAAGACACTAGATTCAAGAATACAGAAGTACAGAAAATTTCTGAGTCTTCTTATTTAGACTCCCACACTCACAAATGTCTCTCAATTTCTCAACTTCATTTCTGCTCAAAACTCAGAGGCTTCAGAGAATACTAAAATGTGGGAAATCAAAATTCCAAATAACATTAAGTTTTATAAAGATTTAATTATTATAAAGAGTAAAAAGCTTTAGGGAAATAAGAAATACTCACACCCCCCTTCTAACTCAGCACTAACCTGAGACTCAAAACGAGACAGCCAAGCCAGAATGACAAGTGAACCAGGTCTCCTGATTCTCTGTTTCAGGGTATTTTCCTATCTCTCACGATGAGCCCATCAATCTAATTTATTGACAAGTAGCTAATATTCTTCTGCTTGTTGCAGGTTTTGTGAGAAATCAGAACTCTTACTGACTGCATAAGCAGGCACACTTTGGCATTTGGTTTACGTGTAGTTCATTCAGCCTGCTACAGTCATTCATGCCACTTCACTGAAAGGTCCCAGCCCTTTTTCCAGAGTAACTGGCTATGGAAAGTTCAATTTACACTTTTTCTGTTAGTGCAGACCTTACTATATGACTTCCCTTGTCACTCTTTTGCAACTGAATAGCACAGGATGTGTGGTTAGAAGAAAGCAAGAAAGGTTATGACATTTCTCCATCCTGTACAGAATTTCCAGCTGCTGTTTCAGTTCCACGGTCTGAGTAGCAGCCAGCACAAAGCAGGCATATCTCCTGCTGGCATGCAGAGAATAAGGAAACAGAAAAGGCACATACGTGCATACAGACTTATACAGTTACTTAAGATAAACCTCAATCTTAACTAGCATTTGGGAAGCGTTCTACTCCAGTAAACTTAAAATCCATATTAATCTTCTCTTAGTTTTACAAGGCAAACTTAGGCAAAGCTTTCATGACTTCAGTAAGTTAGAATGAAGTTAGATGAAGTAAAAATGAAGTGAACCCTTTCAAAATGTTTGTAAATACTGTAACTGCTGGCAGAAGCTGTTCAGTGGAAACATTTGGTTTTGGAATGATCCCTTTTTACAGTTAAAATCCTTCACAGTTATATTAATTTACATCCATTATGCATCATATTGTTCTGGAATATTTCCTGTATCAACACTCCTGATTCTTAAACTTCAGCCTTAAATCTCTGTAATGTCTAGTTTATGCAAGGATATGCTATTAATCACAACACACCCTATTGGCTAGAAAGTATGAACCATTAACCAAGAAATTCTGCTATTATATTTGTGTAATACTTACTAGTTTAGGGTTCACATTTTCTTTAGAACATCTAGATTCGGTTTGGTTTAACAGGTTAGGCTTTCAGTCTGCCTGGCCTTTAAAAATTGCAAGTAGCATTAAAAATTCAAGCCATTTTCTCTCAAAAAAGTTCATTTTTATAAAAATAAAGTATTCTTATATTTGACATAATATTAATGGAAAGAGCTTCAAGTATACTCTGTGAAGATGACCCAAATATTTTAAGAAGACAGTAGAAATTATACATTGCCTCCATCACACACTTAAAAAAAAAATCACTAGAAAGATGAATTGAGCAAATAGATAAGAAATTCATGAGGCATTATTTCAAATAGGCTCCAATTTAACCTCTAAATCAGTGCATATAGAATCATTTAGATAACCATAAGTATCCACCTTGTTGAAAACAGACTGCATAATGGAAGAAGAAAATTCCACTCCAGAACACACCACTATAGCTGAGGTTAAACTATAGATATGCGCTCTCATTAGTGGACAAAAAGTGGGTAAGTAACTTACATAATTTCTCAAACTGCATTCACAGAATTTCAGGAAATATCTTGAATGTGATTTTATAACCATCTGTATTTACAGCGGAAGACAGAGTGAGGATGAGTCCAGCTGCCTTTCCTACAGAAAAGCACACTCCCAAGTTTGAGGGATCTCTCTCTTCCCACAGCTCTGCTGTCAGCCCCTTCTGCCTGGGTCTATTTGCCTTTCAGTCTCCCTGTGCTTCTGCTTCCCAGTCTAAAACGGAGACAACAGCACTGCCCAAGACTTACAAGGTTTTAAGACACAACGTTTCTCCTATGTAGCATTTCCCTTCATGAAAATGCTAGTAGTCGTTAAAAGCTTCGCACAACTTTTTAAGACTTTGGTTAGCCATTTAAGGTTACTCATGTTTATTTATCATCCCCAAAGTTCTAAAAGAGATATTAACTTTTCCTGGAGATTTCTTTTAAATTTGAACTATCTGGCCCAGATCTCTTCTCAGTAAATCAAGGAAAAATCACTGTGGCTAGTGAACTTACTCCAAATTTACGCTACTGTTAATGAGGACAGATTTGTTTGGCATAAAGATATCTGTCATCAGTTCTATGAAGTTACACAAGGTATAATTCTGAGTGCACTTTGACCCCCACTTTTTGAAATATGCTACGATGGTACAACATACTGCAGGTGAGATGTGCATGTTGTGATAGAGCCAGCAATCCAGTGAAGTAAACTCATCAATTGTGACATTTAACTTATCCCTTCATCTTATCCTTATCTTGTCCCGTAACTTATCCCTTAACATCTTTGTGTCAGTTCAGCATTACCTCTCAAAGAACTTTACAGTTCTCAATACCTTACCAAGTGATTTGTTTTTCTAGTATTTCTCTGAGAAACTGTTGTTAATCTCAACACATTTTTCAGCCTTTTTGTCCAGAATTTAGCCCAGATTATGTTTTTACTCCAACATATAGTTCCCAGTTATGCCTCACTGTAGAATTCTAAAAAAATCTTGCTACTTCTTGATATTAATACATTTGCAGTTACATTCCCATTTCTTGACTGTCATTTAAGAAACACTTGAATATCAATCCTCAATCTTAATGACAGAACTGATTCAAGAACTTAAGAGCTGGCATATTTTCATTGCTCCAGCTCAGCCCCCTTTGCCTAACAGTGGACAGAAACTGATGACTGTGGAAGAATAAAGCAGCTATAGCATGACCCTTCCCTTGACAGATAGCAGCAATCAGTAGTTTAGAGACTCCTTGAGCTGGAGGTTACCTCTGGGCCATTGTGTTTCGCACGCCTATTATTCATGAATTTGCCTAATATCTTTTTGAATCAATTTATAATTTTGACCTCCACAGAAACTGAGAGTCATCGTTTAAATTACATACTAAGGGGAAAAATACTTTCATACATTTAAAGTATTGCTTTTATTATTTCATTAAGTCATCTTGTTCTGAGCACAGAATAACCCCCTCTCTATACTATCCATGCATGTTACAGACCTTTATCATATGTTTTTTTCCAAATTAAAAAGCTCTAGATGTAGAGAAGCTTTTCAGACTTTCAACATTTTTCTTATCCTCCTCTGCATCTTTTAAGACACATACGGTATAGGAATCAATTCTGTTTTCCAAGCTCTTTCCAAGTTCTACAAACTTCTCAGGGTTTCAGTGCTGACTGCAGACGTGCATTAGCAGTTCCACACTCTGGAATTAAAATGCACCATGCAAGAGACAAACAGGGAAACTTCAAGCTTGAGAAAGTACAGTAAAGGTGTCAAAACACTGAAAGCAGAAATGAACCTTGCAGTGCCAGGGACAGGAATCTGACAACAACATGGAAATCACAATTATTCGGGGCCAAAGTTCCCTCGGCAGTATTAAGAATGCATTACAGGAACGCAGCTGTGAAGAAATGTGGCTATAGCTTCTGAAGAACTGAGAGACAGAGGAAGGGAATAAATTAGCAGTACCTACAGTCAGCTGGAATAGAAATGTTACAAACACTGAAAACCATAAATCATGTGATCTTACAAAAACTAAGCCCCTAAGCCTGCAAGCCTGAGGAAGCTCCTTGACTGCAAACTGACGTGTTGCTCGAAACAGCCCTGCTCACGGCACCCGAGTTGCTCATGCACACAAATCTTCGCAGCATCAGCCCAGTTTCTAGATAACTGACCAGTTTTAAGCAGTGAAGTGTGAAAAGTATTTATCCTGCTACTGTACAGCATTGTCTACTACTGCAGAGCGTATCCTACCACTACTGGGCAGCGGAGTCCGCTCACTGCCACCACTGCCAAGCTTTGTACCCCTCTACTGAGTAACCTACAGGGTTATACCCTCAGTTCAGTTCAGGGCTGGGACTTACAGGCTTGGCCACATCCTTTTTTTTATTAATCCTTTATATGGTTTTCTACGATCCTGAATTATGACTTGTATCCAACTGTAGAACTTGTATGTGAATATGTAGTTTCCCCTTACATTGCCACTGCTTAGCAAAACTTCTACCTTCTACCTAGTAGAGCAAAGCCCCAAAGGATGACCTGCTTTACTTCTTTCCCTAAAAACCTGATGTTCACATCCCTTGTCCAATAGTGGAAAGGGTGCTGATCTGTTAGAAATATGTTCTTAAATAAACTGCCTTAAAAGAGAAAACATTGTAAGAACGGACGAAAATCTAAAATCATTTGTAAAGGTTAATGCAAAGGTATTCACTACACTATCTGTCACAAAAACATTATACAGTACCACTGACTGGAAGAAAGGGACTGCTCAGAGAAAAAAATCGACTGGCTTGATACTTCCCAATTATGCTCTTTTCAAGGAAAAATCATAGAATGGTAAGGTTGGAAAGAACCTCTGAGGTCATCTAGTCCAACCCTCAGCATAGTCCTTATGGGGATCAAACCCACGAACTTGGCATTAGCAGCACCACGCTTTAACCAACTGAGCTAAACCTGCCCCAGCATCAAGAATAAAAAACCCTCTTAAATCCATGGAACTAAGCTGGAATATCCCAATGCTAGCAGAATTTTGTCCGATTAATGCGATAGTGCACATTTTTCTTAAAACCCTCAAAATCTCAAGAAACACCTGTAGAAATCTTAAGTAGTGTTGAATAAAAAAGGAAGTAAACACCCTTCTTCTGGGCATTTGTGTCCAAAAGCCTTGTAAGTCTTGATCTGTACATTTGCAAAGTACAGCAGGGCCTAACAGGAAAGCAAGTAAAAGGAAACTTGCACCTGTTTCTCTTTAAGCAGTCTCTTTAAGACTGCTTCTTCCCAGTTCTCACTTGTCCAGACTTCTGATCTTGTGACATTTGGTAAGGGAGAGATTGAAAACCCTCTTACTAGTCAGTAAGAAATGCAACAAATAGCTTGGCTGCTCTTTGGAGCACCGTTAGCCCACAATTCACTTCCTCGTAAGGTGCTGGAAGAAATTCTGTGCTTTGAACGTAGTAGTGAGGTTATGGTCAGGCAGGGAAGGAGCTCCAGAGTGTGAGTCAGTTGGAGGAAGCAGGGAGGGCAAAGGAATGTAAAGGATGATAGGGAAGAAGCCAGACTTGCCACCAGTTAGGCTGAAGTTTTGCAGGCAATGGAAGAATAATTCTGAGAACCACCATCTAAAGCAGTCTTAGAGACCTCTCATCTAAAACTGCATTTCTAGAGCTGCTTTCGTCTCTCGCAGATCACACCAGTAGATCAGCTACAGAATGTGTGACTGTGTTTTCTCTGAGATGTCAGAGAAGTGAGCCCTTCAGGCCTTGCATGGTGATGGTGAAAGGAAAAACAAAGGTAGAAATGTCTCTTTCTCAACGTATTGTAATAATCCTTGTGTGTCTGTTTCTCATCAGTTCATCTCATTTCTTATGCTCATTTTTCATACTTACATACACAGACTCCATAGGTTAAAAAGAAAACTGTTGCAGAGAATTCATTATGTGAAGGAAAGTGCAGTGTAACATTAAGTATTATCAGAATGAAAGAGGAAAAGTGAAAAGTAAGTATCACTGTCTAGAAGAAAACATACTCTTCTACGAGAGCAGTTAAACAATAGTACATCTTCGTTTGCTACCTTTGTGCATTACTGGAGGGCTGCATAAGCCCTGCTGAGGAGGAAAAGAATTGTCAATGAATTAATTTTACATGCTATGCTAAAATGCATCAGAAAAGTCTTATCTCCACTGAAACAAATAGAGAAGTCGCTGTTCACAGAATCACAGAATGGTTGAGGTTGGAAGAGACCTCTGGAGATCATCTAGTCCAACTCTCTTGCTCAAGCAAGGTCACATAGAGTACCTTGCACAGGACTGCACTCAGGTGGGTTTTGAATATCTCCAGAGAAGGAGACTCCACAACCTCTCTGGGCAACCTGTTCCAGTGCTCTGTCATCCTCACAGTAAAGAAATTTTTCCTTATATTCATGTGGAACTTCCTGTGTTTCAGCATGGGCTTGTGCCCATTGCCCCTTGTCCTGTTGCTGGGTACCACTGAAAAGAGTCCGGCCCCATCCTCTTGACACCCTCCCTTAAGACATTGATAAGATCCCCCCTCAGTCTTCTCTTCTCCAGGCTAAAGAGACCCAGCTCTTGCAACCTTTCCTCAGAGGGGAGATGTTGCAGTCCTCTGATCATCTTCAGAGCCCTCCACTCTCTCTCCAGTAGCTCCATCTCTCTCTTGCACTGGGGAGCCCAAAATTGGACACTGTTGACTCAGTGGAATTTAATTCACATTTATTGTTGTCTATGAACACTGTGAAATCCTCAGTGCGGTTCTTCTGCTCCATAAAACTGAGATGTATGAAAAGACCTTGCTCCCTGCCAGTTCTACTTGGGACCAGGTCAGTCCAACCTCTCCTACATCATTTAACATTATTCACTTGCATAATTCCACAGTAGCCAAGGAGAGTACTTCCATGAGCAGCAGATAAGCACTGATATAAATGTTTGCTGTTTTAGAAACTATTTTGCACATAGAAAACATACATTTCAGTGCTAAATACTGTTGGAAAAAAGGAATACAAGGATATCAGCTTAGTAATAGGTAGAAAGGTATTCTACTTATTCAAGTACCATTTCCATCCAGCTATTTAATGGGAAATCTTGCTTTTGAGCTATAAGAAAGCCATTTCAGTAAGTAAAAATTTTGGTTTTCATCATATAGGAAGATAATGGCTATTTACATATTTGACTTAAATATTTTGCTTTATAAGAAGTCTGAAATATTATAGCTTCTCTCCACATCATTCTTCCACTGCATATATATAAGTTCCATGTCTTTATTGATAAGTCTTTTATTGTCATTAATTCAGAAGAGGAATTAAGTGATACACCTGCCACAGGAATTGTATTTAAGCTCTAGGATTTTCTTCTACAAGAACTAATGGTTCTGATTATTGCCATTTTCAGATTTAAATAAAAGATTCATGCTTGACTTCTAGACTTCATCAGAAACACAGGTAAGCAAATAAAATCTTATAAAGTTCCTTTCCTCAAATTAGACGAGAAGAGTCCTACTGTTTTAATCTGTTTTAATCACTGAAGATAAATAGAGATCACATATGCTGGAGACCTTTTAACTAAGAAACAGTTGTGGGAGGTGGAACAAAAAGATGCATTTTGTAGAAATGCAAGCAAAGGCTTTAATGGGTCTTTTTTGAAGTGAAGTCTTGATCTTGAAAATGAGGAAAACCTAAAAACCACATGCAAAATGCTCTTCTACTAGCCTGGGCATGACCTAACATGAGGATTAATGATTTGCCAATGATTTTTCAGCAAACTTTTTTGTCATATTTCCCTATCCTCCCCCTTTTTCCTGGCAAAAGCTATCAACAGCTCATAACATTTCAAAACACTTTGAAATATTGCTCAGGACTATTCTTTTTCCCCAGTTCTTCACTCATTGCCAATGATAATCTATCCCAAAGGAAAAGATCATTGAAAAATATTGTCCTTTGAAAACACATTCTCAATTCTAAACATTGTGTTAAACAATACCTCGTGGAGTGAATTCCTCCCCTCCCTTCCCCTAATATTCCAGATTTAGAGCGGTTAAGATTCAGAAGGAGCACTCATTTAAATTATTGCATTCTCATGATTGTTTCATTACTAGTAAAAGGAATAATATTCTTGACACTGGTGTTTTCCTAATCCGTACATTTAAAAATTTTAAATTCCCAAAGAAAAACAAATAAAAATTCAATGCCAGTTTTAAAGCTAGGAATTTCTCAAAACTTTTTATGTAGAACTAGGGAAGTCAAATAGGTATTACTACAGACAGGAGAATCATCCTGAAGTTTAGGTTTCAGAAGGTAATAAAAAGCAAACAGGACATACTATTATCTTTAGATTACCTGTGATTCACTCATGTTTTACTATAGCGGATATCCTTTCAAACTTAATTTTCCTTTATATGACTTTAACAGCAGCTACTGTGCCTACATTGCTCATAAATCACAATCAAAAGGGAAAAACTGAACAGTATAGAGTTCTGCAATCAGAATCCAAGTTTAGGCTTGTTCTGTTTTAGTTTTGTAAATACTTCTAAATTCTCAAGTGGCTACCACAAAACATGGACACTGAAGAAAACTGAAAATTATTGAAAAGGCATCAATAGCATAGTAAAAAGAAGGAAAAGTTGTTAATTTCAAAATACCCCAAAAATTTAGAATTAATATTTTGCAATAATAAAGCACAAACTTTAGTGGGAAATCAAGTGAAATCAAACATTTCATTGAGAAAACTTTCCACAGACAAGTGGAAAGCTAAAGGTTTTCAGGTAAAAGTTACCAGAGATTTTCCACTACGAATTAAAATGAAAACTCAGAGGGGAATTTTATTTCCAGAAGGCAGGACATGGATTACATTGGTTGCTCTTTAGGCCGTTTCTAGTCTTGCTATCTCTTGATTCAAAATATTATTAAGTTATAAAATTGCACAAATTTCTTAATAAATTGCATGAAAATTTATAGTATGTTAAAAAGGAGGTATTTAAAGCTGGTGAGTGTTAGCATTCTCCATTTTATCAATATTGTGACATATCAGTATTTTTGGAAGACAAATATTTGTCCAAAATTTATAACAAAATGCAAATTTTAAATTATATTTTCTTCAAAATTTAAGGATGTCAAACATCTTATTGGAACGGTTTTTTTAAACATATTCCCCAGATGGGAAAATGCCCATATGCAAATGTCATGAAAAACACGGCGTGCCAAAAAATTGTTGACTTTGTCAAAACAGCATTTTCTGATGCAAACCTATACCAAATACCATCTCCTGCACTTCTACAGGATTTGTTTTTGTTACAGCAGGTCTTAGGGCCTTCATTTCTACAAGGACATACTGAAGTGGATACTGGACACACACATGAAGGCAACCCTCACCAAAAGCACTTTTAAACCAAAGAATGTTTCAGAGGAAGTGGTCTCATCCCAGTTTTATAGTTAAAAACAAAGGCTGAGTTTTCAAAGATAACACAGGAAGACTGAGGCAGAACCCAGATTTAAACATGCATTTCCTAAGTGCTAATGCAGCTCTTTTTACCACAAGATACATTTCTGTCCCTCACACAAACAGCCAGACAGATGCTTATATTGATATACAAACTTTATTCATGAATTCAACCAATCATTAATATACTTAGTTATGCAATACAAAACTAGCAGTTGCTTACTGTATGCTATCTTGCATTAAAGAGCACCAAAGTCAAGTCTGTATTTTATTCAGCATAAATATATAGATTTAAGTTTCAACAAAAGTAATTTGCCCATAAGGATGACGCTACATTTGCAATTAATGTTGCTTATCACTACCTTTCTCTGGAAGTGTGAAGAGAATTCATACCACGCTTCAGCCCCGTGTGCTATTCCATCTTTTAGCTCTCCTCCATGGTCCAGCACAAGAAACATGAAGTGCTTCTCCTATCTGTGATATGCTGACATTTCCAACCCAGTGAAACTGTAGGTGTTGTTTTCACACTGCGTTACTCCAAACCTTCAAAATTCACTACAGGCAAACCTGTTCCAAGATGCTTGCCTGCAGCACTATGTGAACTTGCTGTCAGATGAGTTTATTTATGGATGATGACGGGGTTTTATTCTCTTGAGGTCAATATTTGCTACATGTACATATATGGATAAAGATCTGCATAGCTAGTCTGACACATTACTGCAATTTTACAAATTTTCTGACACCACTGAGAAAAACTGTCTTCAGAATTACAAAGCCAAATCAATTTTGCTTTAAAAAAATCCACTTAGACGCTGAGTAGAAGTGGTAGCTGTTAGAGTTACAATTTTTATTACTGAGACTATGGAGCCTCACCCCACAGCTGCCTGTTTTGAATACAGTCATCAGTTGGCAGTCTTACTATCTGCAGTAAATACAAGAAATTGCTGGGCCAAAAGGCCTGATAAGAGGCAACGGCCTAAAATCTGACTCAGCAGGGCAGTAGCGTAGTTTTCATGGACTCTTCAAGAATATCACAGTTCACTCAGCTGTGTAATAAGAGGGTCAGAAGGTAGAGTGCTCAAGGATGTCACATCACAGCATGCGATGTTCCAACCTCAAGTATGAGTCAGGGAAACTTAGGCAGTTTGCTGCGCTAAAGGCAGAAACCATAATACCATTACCGGATGCAACCATATCCACCATCTTCACCAGCCATGTTATCACCCACCAACCTGTCTCACCTGCTTGCACCTTCCTGCAACAGGCTGTATGAGTTTTGAAGAAGCTGGTCATTCTGCTTTTCTTTTCTTTCCCGTGTTTGTTCTATTTTGTTTTGCCTTGTCTTTGCTTTTTGACAGAAGAACAAATTGCATTTCCAGGAGAGTAGTCACTGTAGCTTGACTCACCCCACTTATCTCAGTCATAACTCCTTCACTGCAGAGGCTGAGCAATATGAACCCTTATCATGCAAGAGCATGCTAAATTCCAACAGATTATGTTAATGAACACAAACGATACAAACTATCTCTTGAAATTCATCAGGTTATACGGTTCTGTTTGACATTTCCTGAAGAGGCTTTTCAGAAATTCCTGACCACGCATATTTGAAAAATATAGGCCTTTTAATACATTAAATTAAGTTAGGCATTGGAATAACTAAACCTCTGTAGGTCTTAACATATGCTAACAATCCATGTGCAGACCATTATAGAAAACGGGTTGATGTTTTAACTTTGATTTTTGGAGGCGAGCATATGTATCATAAACATATACATCAACCTATTCAGAGGGCTGACAAGGCAATCTCCTGCAGAAGCCAAAGGTTCTGAAAAAAACGTCTAGAGAGTGTCTATCCAGAACAGCGTTAATTAACAAAAAGGTGCTGAGAAAGGAGCAACACTGTAGGTTGCATATTCTCTATAGAGAAATAAAAGACTTCAGTCATCAGAACTGCAAAATCTTTTCCGTGTAACCAACATGTTGATTTGAAATATTACATTAATTCATCTACTGTTGCTCACAGTAACTGTAGTCCCTTTGGATTTGTGTTTTAATACCATGCCTAAGCTTTGAACAAGGCAACTGTCTAGTCTATTAAATACTATAGCACTTTAAATTTCTGACTGGTTGAGTTTCAAAAGTGAGACAACTATAAACCACATCCTGGGGGAATTAGAGAGTACATGGCAATATTCTCCATAAATTTGCATCCCATAACAAGACTGAATTTTCAACACTTACAGATAAATGAACAAAGTAAAAATCACAGAAAATATGTAGCTTATATCTACATCACATTAGATTAGCTAGTTAGGACAGAGGATATTTTGTATGTTATACTAGTCAAACTGACTAATTCTCTACAGTTCTATAGTTTAGTTAGGAATTCATAAATGTTGCCACATGGAAAGAGAAAAGAATAAGGAACTGTGAATCTTAGCCTTGCTATAGAATCACACAGGCTTATGTAAAAATCTGTCTCTGTGTTCTTCATTCCTAGGGCTAAATAGATCCCAGAAATTCAATTTACATATTTCATATGGTTATGGACTGGTTGCAATTAGATCAGGTAATATTCTCAGTTAGAGAAATGTTTCAGGACTACAAAAAATACTCTGTTTTTTTTTTTTTCTTCTAATGCTTGAGGACAAAATGGAAGTCTCTAGACCAGAAAAAATAATTCCTGAAAATAAAAAAGTTGTTTCATCAGCATCTCTTGGACATTTGCAGTTAAATATTTTGGCATTTCTCTATCACAAAAGTCAACTTGGATAACTGCATTCCATGCTTTGCTTGGTTTTTGTTTTGTTTAAATGACCCCCTTACTGTGCCCTAAATTAGCTTCATTGTGACTTTTGTACGGGGTAAAGTTCCTGCAGCTCAAGACTCACAGTGACAGACAAATCATTGTGCAGGAAACCAGCTCGGTTAAATCATCCTTCTGTGGGATGTTTGTCTTGTTTTCCCTCTGTGTGCTCTGCTACAGATTACAGAATAGAGTTCAGAGAAAAGTAGGTCAAGAGATTTTTTGCACTATGAGGTTGGAGAATTCCCAAATACAGAGGGGGTCAAGACAAAGGGACCTATTCTCAATTTATCTAAATTCAAGTATGTTCCTTACTTGAAAACGGAACTTGGTGGAGAAGCATAAACTTCATACTGGCATGTGCAGAAATCCTTAGACTAAATCGACAGTGACAGGTATCTGTACACTTAATCCTGTGGTGGTTGTTCCCACTGAATTCAGTGAGCACGGGATCATGCAAAGTGTCTTGAGGCTCCAGTGAGTTCTATTCATTGTAAGGAAAGGGAACTTTGACAGTAATATGTGTGTCCGCCCAGCCTTTTTGAGCTGTTTCAGAGCTTTTGAATCGTGTGTGGAAGTGATTTGTGCAATGAGAGCAGAGTGGCACTAGGTAGAAGGAGAGGAGAGCTGAGACCAGCAAGGAACTTGGCAGGACTATAAGAGATAACTGAACATTTACAGGCAAAGGTGAGATAAAAGACTAGGACAGAAAAATTAGATTTTAGAGGGCTAAAGGGATATTAAGAGGTGGTGGTGTAATTTATAGAAAAATACAGGAAAGAGGACAGGCTTAACAGCACACTGTGCTGTCAGACCAGAATTTCATTTAGCCCAGCGTCTTTCTCCCAAAAGTGGCTAAAGCACGTGTCTACGATCTTCCTCTAGAGCAGACGGGGAATATATGTTATCTCCCCAGACTCTCACACAGAATCCAACAGTGGCTCTGGGGAACTGAGGTAGCTATGGGCAGGGCAGGAGTCTCACATCTGAACTAGCTCTGAGAATTCCCCCACTTTTGGATAGGAGCTTCATCTTCTCCAGATCCTGAATTCCTCCTTTCCTACAGCCATCATCACCCAACCCCCAAACCCTTTGCCTGTGCTTAAAGCTGATCTTTCACATTGCTCTGAAGGACTGCATTTATGCATAAAACAACTGGTCAAAGATTCTGCCAGAAAATGCCCAGCCATTATTTTTCAGCCCTAAGGAAAAAAGAAAAAAGAAAAAAAAAGAAAACACACCCTAACTTTTCTCCGAGTTTCTCCCTCTTTCAATGTTCCTTGCTGTTAATCTTCATAGCAAAATTTTTCATATGAAAAAAGTGTTTTACTCCCATTCTTTATTTCTTTTTTCCCTGCTTTCCATCACTTTTTGCTTTCTGCTTTCCCTGTTAAGGGCTTGCCTCTTGTACTCCAGGCTCACTCCTTTAGCTTTTAGAGAGTTCTTAAATATGAGTGCTTAGGAGCTCCAAAGAATCTGGACTTGTTTTGTTCACCTGGAATCCCTTCAAAGCCAAGGCAAATGACTATGTTTCCACTTGTCTCTGAAATGCCATGAGAGGGTCAGATGAGGAAATGACTCTGCAGATGCACTGCCTGCATTCTGGGACTTCAGGTTTGCATAGCTGAACAACAAGAGCTTGTACAGACCCAGAAACAGAAGTTTCACCTTCTCACAGTTTTTTGGTCTCTTATTACCTCTTCCCACATCAGCATTACTCCTGCAGAACACTACCTACTTTATCCTTTCTCTTTTACGCAAGTGTGCAGTGACCAAGCACAGACTGGCACATAAACATTATTGTACTAGCAGCAAAAAGAAAAGGTTATGTCAAACAGGAATCAATAGCAGAACCATTAGAAATGTCACCTGTAGAGAGCAAGATGAATTTCTTGAACCATAATCTCCCCTTCACCAGTAATAAAACAAGTAGGTTATGAACAAACTTTAAGTCTTGCCTTGCAGGTTGTACTTCACATAAAAATACAATGATACAATAATGATAAACAGTTTCTATTTGAAACAAATCACCTCCAAATCATCAACTCCAAAGAATCTTCTAATAATAGTGCCATTATAATTATCATTACATTCACAAGATTCAGATACAATCTAATTGTACTAAAAGTCTTTGGAAACACTTTGACAACTCAAAGTTATATACTTCTGAATACATTCACAGCACAGCAATTGTTTATAGGAGAAAAATACATAGTGTCGTAAAAGCCAGCTGCTACATTGCATGGCATTTAAGTATTGTTCAACATCTTTAGAAAGATCCTTGGAGTATTCTGCAGGTTGCTGGCCATAAACCTCACTTTAGTGGTGAGTAAGAAAGATGAGTGAAACAGAAATTAAAAACAATACCTATAAAATTCCTAGAGGAATATGCAGCATGACACAAGAGTCAAATTGCCCCAATTCTTCAAGAAAAAGCAAGACTCTCTGGTTGGTTATATTTTTGTCAACTTCTTGATGACACTATTCATGAGAACTGAGACAAATCATGGACATATTTCAGTCAGGGTTCTAAATTCACTATATAATTACGACCAGGAAAAGACTTTTGTTTGATAAAAGTCATTCAGTGCTCATTAATGAACAGAAACAGGTAAGCCATTGTCTTGTTTGTTTTTGCATAGAACAGAAGATATGCCAGGAAACAAGATGGTGCAATTAAATTCGCTAGGCATAATGGAAAGCAGGAGTTCAGACTTGCTTCTACCACCTACTTCCTTTATGACTATGGAAAAAGCACCTGAGGCTTGAGACACTCAGAAAAGATTTGAGAGCATACGATTTCAGCCACAATGCCAAATCCCTGGCCCAAGAGAAGCCTTGAACCCACAGCAAGGTACATGGATCCTGAATTCCTGTTACGCACCCATGAGCTTAGCATTTCTCATGGAGCATTTTTGACCTACAGAGTTCAACTAGAAAAACTAGGCATAGGACACAAATAAAAATGCAAATTGTTTTACTACAGCTCCTAAACATCATATACACTTCAGAGTAATTAAAAAATACGGCTTGCTGAGAATGTAGAACTAAGAAATAGTGAGCACAGAACATACAATCTCATGTTGTTTCAGAGCTTGACTGCCTTGATCTGTTTGTATCTAAAGGTCAGAATCTTCTTTTAAGAGAAAACAGCTATTCTCTGGAGAAAAAAAAAGAAGTTAAAATGCAGGAAGCTGAGGAAAAGAAGAAATGGGGAGAACCTTTCTGTACACACTTTTAAATTATCTAGTAGTTGGTATGCTCCTCCAAAAAGTAGGAAAACCCTAGCTACAACCCATTAGACCACCAGTTTGGAGAGTGGAGGTATTCCTCTCTCTTCTTTCTGAACCAGCACCTCTGTTTTTGCCACCATACACTAAACCAAGAGGACAAAAAACTAAGCAGAGCACACTGATCTGACATAGTAGTTTAGGCCTCGCCTCTGTGCCAAGTAAGAAAGTAGCTCAAAACCTTTCGTTGGTGTAGTTGTTAGGGCTCAGCTGCTGGCACATATTAGATGCTCAGAGCACACCCATGATGCCTTTCTGGTCTGCTAAGCTCCTGGAACCCATCGGTCCTCAGTGGAACTAGTCAGATACATACCTGAGTTTCTGTGAGCACTTGTTCAAGCATAATGGAAAGCACAACTTCCAATCAAATAAGGAGTTATACAGATAGAAAAGCTGCATGGCAGCCATTCAGAGTTTGTTTGCTTGCTTAATCACAATTTTGGAATTCCCAGCTCCCATTCTAAAAGCCTCAAGCTTTTCTTGAATTTAGTGGCTTCATTGCATTTTAGCATGATTCTGAAGATTCAAGAGCTGTGTGTTTTTGAAGACTCTTCTCAATCAACTCCCCTATGAATGAACCTCCAGCTGCAGGAAGGAATTGACAGAAAGTGATAGAGGAATTGGTAGAAAGTTGGATGCTGCATTGGCAGCAGATGGCAGCCAGCTACACAGGCTAAGCTCAAGGTTCTCTTAATTTTTCTGATTGGACATGACTTAGTTAGGAACTTAAGGAAATATTAATTACAGATGTTCAGACTTTCACATGAGGAAAGCTGGGGAACAGGATAGTTTAATCAAGAGGACTTAATAAGAAGAAAGATGGCAAATGGGGTACACAGTGACAAATGACTGACAAGGAGCAGATTGAATGTTCCTACTTACATCCTTGTATTATGCAAGCAAAGAGAACTTCCAATGAAACGGAAAAACGTTTCTCAAGAACAAGTGCCTTTACATAATAAATGCATAAATCTAAAAATAAAATAGCAGTCATCCTTTCCCAACATTAAACAAACAACAGAACCTGAAGATATTTGCATTGTTTCCTGATTTCTTTTTTCCTGTTGTTTTACACCTACATCAGAAGAAGTGATTTTGCAAGTAAGTAGTCCATTAATGATTACTGAATTCTTCCAGGGATTGCAGCAACTTCTTAGGAAATTATAGGTCACACTGGGACTCACTTTAATTATGGAGCTAGGCCATTAAAAAGTTTGCATGTCAACAGTCATTTCCTAAAAATGCCTAATGCTGTTTTTAACAACTACATTTGCTACTGGCTTATCAGTCTAAAAATATATTCTTTTTAAAATAAAACCTAAGGGAAGAATAAGAACTTCAGTGGAGACAATAACATTTAAAGCAGTGAATCTAAACATTCATCCATCAAGATTTTTGAAAAAGTTTTGATAATGATGAAAATTGTTACTTTCTATATCAATGCACCCAGACGTGTTTCAGGACGTCCACTGTAGAGGCACAGGATTTGAAGTTTTGCCTTGAGCTCACCTGCTCCAGTCAGATATACAACAGTCATATCTTTCATAATCATTGTTTCCTTGATCAATGACAAAAGAAGAATGAGGATGGCGCGAATAAAAAAAAAAGACTTGGTTTCAGCTTGGAAATGTACAGGTTCATTAACAGTGTTAAGTTATGCCAAATATAATGCAAAGGAGAAACAAAGATAAATTATAACATAATGAAAACTGCTAATAGCTTAGCAGTTCAAAGTCAATTCAAAGTGTCTAAAGATGGATTGAAGGTTTGACTTACAACTTTTTTTAATATCAGGTTTCAGTCGTAGCCATGAGTGATGGATAAATACCTGTAAATACAAATCCTAGTTTAGGATGGCAAGTTTATACTGAGATCAAGAACATGTGTATTTGATCATTTGGTTTAATGAACAAGTTTAGAGGTGCACTGGAAAATTGCTGTTTTAAATTGCAGATAGATTGGCATGATTTTGTGCTCAGTAGCTAATACTTTCTGATTTAATATCTGCATCTTCATGTGCATATCAAGTGGAGAGTCTCCGTCCTCAGCATTTTGACCTTCAGCCACTTCAAGATGGATAACTGCTTGTTAAAAATTTCCTGTTCTTTATAGGTATCTACAGTTCTATGAATTGTAATGAAAAACTGTGATGCTGTAATGGCTTTAATGCTGGCAGCATTTCTTCTTTTTTTGATTGTGCTATTTAGAGCCAATACAAAGAGTTAGGCTTCCCATAGGAAGAAAGATGGACTTGTTGTCTCAATCCTACAGCAAGGCAGGTCCATTATATGAATTTTTTAATGACAAATCTTGCTCTCAGTCCACATCTTGACTCACACCTCATGGACCTTTGCTTCTTTTCTTTCCAGATGGAGTCTTCTTTCTAAGTCACTTCACGGTCCCTTCTCTTAAGAGATGAGATTTTGTAGTAGCAAGGTCCCTGGCATTTCCCCTGTAATATATCATCTTTTCAACAGCAATACCCCAGCTAGAAAGAAGGCAGATTTTTTCTAAAACGTAAATAAATAAATAAAATCTCTCTCTCACTTAAGCAACGTCAGTAGTGAATTTTCAACTACTCTTAATCTTGGGCAGAAAGTCTGGTGTAAACTGAGTCAAGAAATCATAAGAAAAACAAAACACATATATCACTCTGATCGTAAATGCATCTTTGTCTTAGAGCTAAAAAAACGAAGGAAGATCAGACTCTGGAGATTATAGCAGAATTTTCTAGGAAAAAGAGTAAAATGCACTAAGATTTTATAATTACAAGATGGTATAAGGTCTAGCAACCAAATGTAATAAAAGTCAACAAGACAGAAGATCTAGATGAATAATATCATTATGAAGTAAGTAGTAGGGGAAGCAGGAAAAATGTTGGCAAATATGGAGAGCTCAACACAGACAGAAGCCGTAGAAGAGGAATGGTAGATGCCTAATATAACTCAAAAGTTTAAGAAGGATGAGAAGAATGAGCATTATTCCAACTGTTGACTGGATGCTGAAAGCACTCATATGGGATGAATGCTACATAACATTTAAAAATGTATTATTTGATAAAGTACAGCTTATGCCTCTAACTAAAGAGGATCATTTCAGACCAGACTATCACAAGTTAAGCCAAAATAACAAACTAGTGAATAGGTAGACAAAGATGACACTGAAGTATTTTTTTAATAAAAATTATAGTACTTTTGTACAAGGGATTATTTTCGTGTGATATGGAATAATACCCAAGCAAATTAGAAAATGGAAAAAGCACAGAGAATGAACTATTTCTTTACAGAAAGAAATGGCTTACACTGCAGTTAAAGAGGTATTTACTCAGCTGAGCCCTGATTTTTCTTCAGCTCCTTCTGTTCTGGTATGTGCATATGTATATGTATATATATATGTATGTATGTACATGCATATATGTATAGATAAGTATACACATACATATATATATATATATGTATATATATACACATGCATGTATTATAAACCATTATTTTTGTAATGATGCAAAATTGGAGAGAGAAAGAAAAGCCAGTGCAAGAGAAGACACATTAAAAATGACTAAGGATAAAGAATTTGGAACAAAAGAGACACCTTTGTCATTTAGAGAAAACAAATTCGAACTTAATGGGGATGCTGATAACTTTGCAATTTTAAGTATCATCTAAAACTGAACATACTGGAAAAACACTTAAAAAAGAACTGAGGGAGATACACAAAAGGAATCATGAGGATGACTCAAAAAATTTAAATTTATCGGTGGTGTGGCAATATTAAGAGAAATATTAGATGGTGAACCAGATGATCTTCAGAGCTCTCTTTCAACCCCAACTATTCTGTGATACACATAAAACGACTGAAATGCTGCCAAACTGTAGGCCTGCCAAGAGAGGAGGAGGGGTGCACGGAAGACATTTATTCTGGTAGAAATGTTCTTTTACTGTTATTTTCTTAATAAACAATGCAAAGCAGCAATCTAATCCATAACTCAGTGATATGTGGAGTAATATATCATTTCAAATGCAATAATATACTGGTATAAGTAGTTCCTTCTTGCAGAAAATCCTAGATATCAGCTAAGACTGCCAGCATACATGCTCACTCAGTTTGTGAAGGATGACAATTAAGTTTGTGTTATGTGCTTCTGAGTACTCAGCAAAAAGTTTAAAATTCAATGCATTCAAATTCTTTGGTCCATGAATGATTTTTTCCTGTGTCTTAGTTGGCTCAAACACTATTTCCTTCCTGGTATATGTCCTTATCTACCACTCAGGCAGTTTTTAAAGTTGGAGACCCACAATTTAGGCCTCTAGACCTCACTTTGTTCTCACTTCCCCTACTGAAAATTTTCAGCAGGTTAAACTTATGTCTCCCCAGAACTTGATACTGAGAGCATTAGCTTCTGGAATTTAATCTTCTTTTTGTGAAGCATGGGTAGGCATAGTATAGCAACTATGCACAGGATTCATACACCTTTGTATACAACTTTGTAGCACAAATAAACTAGTAAGAATTCTTCTGCAGCTTTTTCCTCATGCTGTGATCGTTTAGACTGATGATATCCAATGACCTTTCCCCACAGCTCATAGCTTGTCTCCTGGGCTCTGCAGTCTGTACAACTTGGCTGATTTTCTCATACCTTGATTTGTACCAAACCTAAAACAGGCCTCTACTTCTCTTTTCTTCACCTGTCCTAGCTTTTTTCTGAGGTCTCACAAGACTGCATCTTTTAATTCCTCCTACAAATACAATCTCTTTAAAATTCCTTCTTTATCACTTCTGCCTTCTTTCTTTGCTCCTGGAGTATCGATTTTCCTTTTCACTCTCCCTCCAGAAGAACTTAGCTCAAACTGATTTCCACACTGGGGCAACCTCTTCTTAATATACACTTTATTGTCTAAATGGGTTCATTCATATGTCAGTGTATCACATCAATTAATAAGATATTACATCTCTTTCATATATACACACAACTCTCTTGATCATCTCAATCATCTGAGCTCTATTTTCAACAGTATCTTTCTAAAACATTTCTTCTCTTCTGATCATGTAACAATCAGTGCAAAATCAAACAGATCTGTTGACTCTCCTACAATTTGCTTTGAAAAAATGAATGATTTTCCTCCTTCCTCACTCTCATCTCCCCGTGTTCCCATTAGATAGGATGATATTCCATATATTCATACAGCCAACTGGAGATGTGCTGCAGATACAGGCTGTGTACTCATAAGACAATTTCAGTGGACACATAAGAATGACTCAAGAAAGAACAAGTTGGAAACTGCCTTACTGCTCACTCTCTCCCACTGGATTCTACAAGAACAGAAGGCTGGAATGACCACCAGCATATAACTCTGCTCAGTGCCCAGCTTAAAAAAAAAAATATGTAGTGATTGCCATAATTTAGGAGTCATCAGTAGCTAGGGACTGTCTTCAAAGCAGACAGGTAAGTAAGGGGTGGACTTAGGTAGTCCATTTAAAATCTTTGAAATGACTTGCTTGTTTCAAACAGAAGGAGATCTGAATGCTTAGATGTTCCCCTAGATCTTGAAGAAGATCTAGGAGAGCCTTTAGCCTCTAGGAGATCTTGAAGGAGAGCCTTTTAATGCTGACTCTCCCATTAAATAGTATTTTCTATTAGGTATTCAACTTTTGTGGAGGTCTTTGTAGCACTACAGAAAATCTACCCTTGGGATGAGCCTGAAGAGGAGACAGCAGTTTACAAAACCACATTCTTAACTGCAGAACTTCCTAACTCAGAAGATAAGCCTGACACTTGTATTACACTGTGCAAAAGGAAGACTTGCAGATGACATCAAGCTTTACCTTCACGTACCCTATGTAATATTACTAGGAATACAGGAAATCAGAACCCTATCTGGACATCTCATATGTTCTTCTTTTTCTTGATTGTCTCTGACAGTTCGTGTCATTAGATGACATGATTCTTGCTACTCCAGTTAGACTGGACTCTTAAACCCAAACATCCCCTTAAGTCCATTTTTGCTCATTGCACAGATGTCATAGCACTTGAAGGAATGTTAAATATCTACCCAAATATCTCAGAACACAGCCAGTTGTTCACCCAGACATTGCCAGGGCTTTCAGTATGCAAATAAGGGTAATTGTCTCAGCGGTAGGTCAAAGCCTTCCCTTCTGTAAAAAATGTTCTGTTAACAATGGTAAATCAACAAGGTGAATGAAATCTTAAAAATACAGATAATACATATGCAAAGAAATAAAGAAAAATAAACAGCAAAACATGCTTACAGCCTTTAGCCTAAATTCTCTGATGTGAACATGAAAAAAGAAATCTATGCTCCAAGGAGAGAACTAGAAAACATTCACTATGACTCTGGAGAAGAAGATCCCCAAACTACCGACAGGAAAACAATTTAAAGTCATTCAAGGCTGCAGCTGTTGAAGCATAGGAATGCAGGAAATCCTTCCACAGTCTGTTGTCTCAGACTTCCTCAAACTGACCATGAGCCAAAGTAAGGCAGTGTAGTCAGGAGATAAAGTGCAAGGCTGAGATTTTGGAGACTTATGTTTTAATCCTAGCTTTGTCATTGCTTTATTTCATTGGCTTTAGTTCACTTCTCTGTGCCTTTGGTAAAATAAAGACACTGGCTCCTTTGTAAAACACTTTGAAATAGAAAAACAAAGTATTATTCTGCTAACTGAAACCTTTTCCTCACGTGTATCTGGCAGCTTCCCTTGACAGTTTCTCTGCTCTCAGTTGCCAGGAAATCTTGACCCTTCTAAAAGTAGCACACCCACTCTCTTGAGGACACGCAGCCTGATGTGAGCCATCCAAGTGCCTGCCAGGTCCCTTCCCTTGCAGCTCAGCAGAGTGAAGATACTACTCAAATGTTCAATATTACATGAAAACAAATACACAAGTCATGATGTAGTCTATTCCACACAGGGGAAAAAGGTCGCATTTTGGGAAGGGCCCTCTTGAGCAACAACATTAGAGGCTTTTAGCAATATAAATGAAGATGAAGAATTCTTTTTATTATTAAAGAGACCACATACTTTTAACCTGCGAGACAGATGCACAAAAGCAGTCTGGACTACACCTCACTGATACCTGCATGGAAGAAGCATCTTCATTCCATTGCAGTCTAGCTTTTTTCTCATAATTATTTTCCTGATAATCAGTAATTTATCAGTAGCTTGGCATTGCTCTGAACTATGGAAGTTTAGCATCTCACTTTCAGTTTCAGAACAGATTTATCCAGGCAACCAAGGTGCACAGAAGAGAAGGAGTACAGCAAGGAGCAGCTCCTTGGCTCCTCTCACCCCCATTCAAAGGTAGGTAGCAGTGCATCTAAATAAGGGCAGAAACTGCAGATGTCATAGTCCTTCCCACAAAAGTTTCAGATAAATGACAGCAGAAACTGTATTTCTCCCGATGTGGCTTGACAGCTCCTAGGAAAAGAACAAACCACACTCTTTTTTTCCAGGAGCAGCTACTCCCACAGAAACTCGCTATGATTCCCAGGCTCTGATTAAGTTCCTGGGGCACCCTGGCTGCTACCTTTCCTCCATCTTTCTTCAAGAAGTTCAATAGTGAAAAGTAATTGGAACTCCTTTAAAACAGGGAGGTTGTAGCCTAGACAAAACACATAATCTTTTAATTCACACTTCTGAATTCTGAATTGCATTCAAAATGAAGTGTGGACTTCAAATGGTGAGCTATATACCTAGTTTTTGCTGCCTTTTTAATACTACTATAGTAGCATTTCTGCATCTGATATGTGCAGCTCTGAAATTCTTATGCACGTGAGTCACCTCTACCCTCCTCAGGAACTGAGCCTGGGACAGAGTCTGATCGATGGGGGCCAAGTATGCAGAATTAAGTCCAAGCAAATTTTGTTACCCAGATAATAAGGCCTGATTTCCTTCTGTGTTCAGAAGCAGACTTGCTCACAGCTCCCATCATATTCAGTCCGTGCTTTACCCCAAAGCTCCCTTTTAGATAAAGACGTGCAGCTAGCAGTCTCTTGGCTGAGACTGATACTTTCTTTTTTCCTGATTCTGTCTCATACACTTCTCTTCTTCTGAAACAGTGCCATGCCAAATCCTTTCATCCATATGTTCCTTGAATATTTCCTTTAGGAAGTAACAGATGCCTGCTCTGAGTGAAAAAATCAATTTATTTCTGTTACTTGGTTCCAGTAAAATAGCAGAATTATTTTTCTTTAAGGAAAGGGCGCCCAAGCCTGAAAGGACACTTCTTTTACCTTTAAGAAATATTATATAAGTAGTTGTACTGAATAATTTATGAATTTATATAGAAGAGTTATTCAAAATAGTTCAGAAGGTACATTCATTATAACCTTTTTCTTCAGCCTTCCGCTAATTAATGCTTCTGAAAATTCCTAATTTTAAGTTTCAGGAAACATCTATGTTTGGAAAAGTATCTCATTTTATGTTTGTAGTCTGTAATGAAATATACATGACTTATTTTATCAATTTTAATGAATCTTTATTAACTTTGGTCAGTTAACATTTTTCATTAACAATTTATAAACACTTCAACATGCGCTATTATGCAGCATTATGAACTCTAATGAGAGTGTTTGATACAAAACAGGCATGATAACAGTTATGAAAGAGGGAACAGAAAAATAATGCAGAGATTCTCTGCTAGTTCAAAGCTTTTACATATGCCAGTAACAGACTTTTATCAAATTAAACTTTCAGTAGGTTCATACATATTATGTGAGTGGGTCTGCAAGGATCTAGTCATGTCTAATTTCAAACTCTAGACAGTGCCACTGTCTCTATCGGAAAACATCTATGAGGTATTAAATTCACCTAAAACCAACCCTACTGTAAAATGCAGTCTGTGATTGTGGTTCAATTATATTCATCCATTCATTTTGGAAAAAGTAATTTTCTGCATATCATTTGGATTTTTCTTGGTACAACTGAGTGGGGATTTTTCTTATAAAAGTTACATATATAAGGTACTACCCAAAAGATAATTTGCTCAAGCGGTAGAGAAAGAAAGGAGCATTTATTCTTCTTTTACCTCCAGTCTTCACAGGGGTTGCACAACCCATTCAGTCTTTGAAAGTTCTTTGTATAGTTTTGGGGTAACTGCTGTATCGATGTTGCTTATTCTCTTGCGACACTTCCCTAGCTAGTATCTGCAGGAATTCAAGAAACATGAGTAGTTCGGCTCTACAAAAGAGGAGCAAAGCTCTTTAAGGTCACTAATAAACCAGGTTCTCATGCTGTGAATATGAACCAAATTTTCCTAAGACCTAAGCATTAAATGACTGAGCTGCTAGACTACCTTCCCCCAGAGAGAAAAGGGCTGGCGTGACTTAGGTAAGTCAGCCCAAGCCCAAGCATCAGGAAGCACATCTCTATGGATGAGAGCTGTGTCTTGGTCTCCAAGAGCTCTCATTGCTCTCTGGCTAACTTTGGGGGATTTTGTGAACGGTATTATTAGATGTCAAATTCATGCCAGACATTGTAGGCTGAGAAATCTTCTGCCCACTGCAGTCAGGCATTTCAGTGCTACCCACTCATCTTGCTGGGGCTGTAACTTTAAGTTCCTTGCCCAGATCAATGAGTCAAACTGGGGCAAAGCAGGGGTTAGAACCCAAATGCCCGACTGCATGAGCTCTGACCACTGAGCTGTCCTCAGGCCCGTGGCTCACACTGAACAGGAGCAGCTGAGCTATGGGCTGCCGGGGAAACCCATCACAGCGAGAAATTTCGCCAAACGCTTTCTATTGTCAGGGGAAAGAGCGATTGGGAGAAAGCGGCGTTGTGCCAATAGGAGCGTATGAAGCATATAACAAAATACAATTTGTTGAGGATGCAGGTAAGTGAAAAACATTCCCATTGACAGAATGAGTTCTGTGCACACATTTTACTTTTTGTCAGGCCTCTCAATCTGTTTGATCAATAAAGTGCACGTTTTAAGTCTCTCCATTCTATAACTGAACATCTTAAAACTAATTCATTGGTGTTTTCCATAGACAACACACCACAAGTCACTCTCCTGTGTCTAATCCATCCACAAAATGCATTTTGTCAAACTACTCAGTGCTCTCCCTTGAATGAAACACATTCCATCAAACCAAGCCATCTGCTCCCACGACAGAGTGAATTCTGTCTGAGGCGATAAGCAGTGTATGAAGAGATGCGTTTAAGCTAACACGTATGTTTAACAAAAGGGAACAGTCCTTATTGGCAAGACAGATGTTTCATCCTTTATGAATTTTAAAATACTGCACCAGTGTAAATGAAAGGATGAATTCTACATAGGTGGTGAACTGAATGGTTTTTATTTACAAAATATTTCTAAAATTCTCTATCTTTAGAAAATTCGGAGGAGAAGGAGGGCATATTAACAAACTGCACCCCTTATAGGCTCCATCAACTTCAATCAAACTACTAATATTCATCTGGTTTATACCCTTAAAAGGTTTATAATGGCTAACTGCTATGAGAGATGGTGTGGAGAAGCAGCTACAGCAACTGCTATGATACTACACTGAGAATATCTTTAGTATATTGCTTAAAATATGTTTCTTGCAGTCAGACTGATTATTACTGGGATATGAATATCTCTTTACTTCCTCCGAAAACATCAGAGACCAAATTTGATTCTTTTCAAAAACAGAGAAGATGAAATCTGACCTTAAAGATACACTTTAACATTTCTATGACATCTGGTCCAGTAATCTGCTTTTGCTATATGCCAGGGATATTTCATGGGTTGCAATGAACACTGAGATTGTAACCGACAGGTCATTTGTCCTCTCCTCCTTGTGCCATGTGAATCACTCTTACCAGAGCTTCTGTCCATGAAATGTCTAGATAGGAGATTTATGTGCACGCGCAGCTTGACTTTTATCAGTACGAATTTGAGCCAGCTGCATTAATTCACCATGACCTTCCCCAAGTCATCCTACACAGGAGTGGATAAAATATTTATCCTAACACTATGCAACTTACTTCATGGTATATGTCACATTTTACATTACCGTAACTATTTCAAGTGTTGTTATCATTTGGGCTGTACTTTTTTGCAATGTGTGTAACAGCTGCTTATCCTTACCAACAAATGTAAAAAGCAACTGAAATCCCTCACAGAACCAGAGAGATGAAAGGATTATAACCTTTACCAGAATGAGGTTTGTATGTGGCTTGGAAAGGACTCACTATAAGCACCATTTGGTGATAAACTCGTAACACCTTGGAAAGAAAAAGGAGACAAACGGCTGGACTGCTGAGAGAGAAGCAGCAGAAAATCAGGTCTGGCTGAGTACCAGAAAATGACCTTGAGAAAAGCTGTGAGGGAATTTTTGAGCTAAGCAGTACCTGAAAAGGAGCAGGGAATGACAAAAAGGAAACTCTCCTGTTTGAAATCTCCTGTATTCAGGAAAGCAGGTTTTCTACAGTTTTGATAAACAAACAGGAATATATCTGTTTCTCCTCTTAATCGACCACACGGCCCCAAACTTTGACTTAACAGCTCAAGAAAAAAAATGTGGCTGTGATTTAGAATTCCAGTTTTCTTGAGACTATACTAAGAAATAGTCTCCTCTGCACCACCTGCAAATCTAGTGGCTTTTATTACTCCGACTTTAACTGCACATCTGGCGATGCTCAGAAATCTTTCCCCAGGTATTAGCAAAAAGACTTTTTCTAAAATATGGTATCTTATACCCTTTCACAGAAAATAGGACATTAAACTGCAAAAATATATAAACATGTATGAATACACACACACACACGTATGTATGCATATTTTGCCGTATTTGTGTGTGTGTGTGTATATGCATGTATGGTTTGCCAGCACAAAGACCTGATGTTGTAACATTATTCAGTATCTAAAGAACAACTTCAGAGATACCAGGTAAAATCTCACCTACATTTTGTGACGACAGAAAAGCAACGGAATAGCAGGCGAGACATACGGACGGGCTGGAAGCACGACGGGAGCGGCAGAGCCGCTCTCCGGCAGGGCGGCCAGCAGCGGGCAGGGGCCGCCCTCCAAAGCCCCGTCTGCCTGCAGGACTCAGCCTAACCCCGCTCCGGGCAGACGCATGCCCTGCATCTCCTCTTTGCAGGATCAGTGCTTTTGTACGGAGATGTTTCACACAGAAATGTTGAAATAAAATGTTCAATTCACCTAGCTGATACTTAACTCAAAAGAGGGTCAGAAAGCTTAATTTGGAAAGTACTTAGTGAACCCTGGATGAAAGATGTGCTCTATGATGAGTCCAGTGAATTATTTTTTCCTCTACCATTTAACACATAGCTAACTTAAAAAGCTCTTCATTGTGCAAATGTGAGTTTGAATTACTGAAAAATGCACAAAATTAGTGCTTAATCAAATATATCTGTCATATTTCCAGCCTGCAGATTTTTGCATGCCAAAGTCCCATCAAAACTAACACTGGAAGTGATGCATCACCCAGATCACAGCATCACTTTTCCTTACCTATAAGCTCCAAAAACAATGCTAGGTTTCAGATTTATTCACAGCAGAGAATGCTTCATCGGGATGGATTACATCTAGAACAGACTGATTCAAGTGAAGACTGTATGTCCAAAATCAGAACTGGAGGAGATGTCTAACCCAACGCGTCCAGTAGGAATTTCAGATGTACAGAGATGTGAAACGTCTTAGAGCAGTTTTCCCTTCCTCTGGCCCAAATAAGCTATTGTTAAATAATTCATGATGCTATGAATTTACACAGTGCAATTATGAAACTGAAAAGGTAATTTCTTTGCTCAGCAGACTACCTGGCCTTTCCAAGTAGATTAACCTATGGTAAAAACTTTCTTTAACTAGTGTCCATTCGTATCCCACTCACACTGTGGCCCCATTGCTCCTCCTCTTCTCAGAAGGTTTTCTGGCACTTTTAAATCACAGATATACATTCTGTTATTGAAAATGCATTCCCACAGCAGAATTTGCTAAGTATACATTCCAGGCACCATTCAGCATAAATGAGTCAGATACATGAAAGTGTCTACATGTGATGGAAAGGAAGAAAAAAAAAATAGATTCAGCCACCTGCAGAGTGCTAAACCCCCACATGGTACTGCTCAGATATATCCACTTGCTGTGTGCATCTAACTAAAACATACTCTGTGCCTCTGGAAACTTCTGACAAACCCTAGATGTTACTCATCTCTATTCAACCACAGTTCCGATCAACCTGAATTGATTACTTCCTTCCTGTACACACCATGTAATTCCTCATCATCTAGGCTAAGGATGCCAAAGATAATACCAAAAGCAAAAGGATCAGATACCAACTTAGCATAAAGATTTAATTTGCAGCTTTTCATGGTTGGTAGTGTAATCTGCAAAAGGCTGGCTCATGGAAGGCAACGCAGAGTAGCTTCTTCCTGCTTTTGTAGCTACTTGCAAATATGAGAAGTATTTTAAAAGAATTGAAAATTGTCATACTGAAAAAAAAGTTTAATGCCTGGTCTGTTTTGATAAGAAAAAGGAAATGTTTTTTTATTTGATTTTAACTTTCTGAGCCTAGCGATCATGGAAAGTGAGAGAGTTCTTGTCTGACAATCCCCAACACAATACTCCAAAGAAATGTTTTTTTTTGAAAAAAAGACTTTAAAGAATACAATAAAGTCCTTGCTGGTAGAATTTTATGAGTCATATCCTTTTTAATCTCATTTGCAGCACAACCTCCTCTCCAACCCATAAATAC